>NC_068347.1:1051039-1357819 GCF_014633365.1 Diospyros lotus | reverse complement strand
CTAGCTCGTTTTCCAAGATATGGTCTATTACATATGGCAGGAGCACAACAATGGTTGTTTTCATGGTCAGGAGAGTTCAACAGACCAATTGGCTCATTTGATCTAGAATCTTATTTGGACACATCTCTTATCTCTTCAATTTCCTCGATCTCTATAGGGTTCAGACTTAGTCCATTTGTGTAATGACCAGTTAATTGTAATTTACTTTATTTTAATTAATATTAAATAATTTTAATTTGAAAAATCAAGAAAAATTATTTGGAAGAATTGGGGTTTAAGTGTTATTATTAAGTAGGGTGTTTATGGTAATTTCTGGAAATTAATGGATGCAGGTGTAATTACTGAAACCTGTTTGGGAAGTCTCTTTAAATTTAATGTAGTTCATATTATTAACAAGGTGGTGAGTGGATCAAGTGGCAATCGCGCATGGAGGCAGGGACGAGGATGCGAGTTTGAATCCTGCTGTAGGCGTGCGTGCTGGGAGAAATGCTGATTTTTAAATCAGCAGCCTGGCCCCAAAACGATGTCGTTTTGGGGTAAGGAGGTGGGCACCCAACAACTGCCACACAGCATGCGCTGAGATGCCCACTTTTCTCTCATTTTAAAGCCTTAACTTGGGATGAAATCGAGTAGAACGTGAGCAGTTTCAATGAGCAAAATTAAAGGGAAGAAGAAGGTGCACGAAGAGGGAAAATTTGGGAGAAATTAGGGGTTTAATCAAGGTTTAATTGAGCTTTAATTAGCCAGGTAAGTAGAGAAATATGTATTAATGATTCTATATGGTTAGAATTTATTGTTATGTGCGATTTCGTTAACTTTGGGAAGTTATATTATTTTGCAGCGTGTATTAATTTAATGGCGTGTGGACGTAAAAACACTGAAATCCGCTAACCGAAGGCAAGCTCCTTACTTCCTTTGTGAGCCTCTTCCGTATTATGAATTCTATGTCTCTCCTTAATTTGATTCAGTTCCGTGCATTAATTATACGAATTGAGGATTTTATTGGTTTGAATTAATTTAAATTAAATATGAGACTCGTTGAGATTTTATTTGTTGTGTGCCTATGGAGTATTGTATTGCCCCTATTTCTTGGGAATGATGTCAAACCTGATGATTAGTGGTTAATTTTGTAAAAATTTTGTTATAATTATACCCTTCTTTCGATCTTAAATATGGTTTAAATTAGATATTAATATATATTTTATGGTTATATGTAAATTTAAATTGAAAGATGAATGAAATGAAGTTCTAAAGTAAATAATAATAATATATAAAATTATATATAATACATATATATCATTATATGCATGCATGTAATATATATATAATATAATCTAATATATATGTGCCATGTGTAATACATATATATAATATATAATTTATTAATAACATTAAATTATTTTTATTTTTTTTTAGGCATGAAGAATTCAAGCCCATGAAGACTTAAAGTCCATGAAGAATTCAAGTCCATGAAGAAATCAAAGCCATGGAGAAATCAAGTCCATGAAGAAATCAAACCCATGAAAAATTAAAGTCCATGAAGAATTCAAGCCCATGAAGAATTAAGGCCCAATTTGAGCAACCCATGGAAAATATTATTTGGAGAAGGCCCAAGGATTATTTTTAATCCTAATGAAGATTAAAAACCAATTTATAGAAATCTATTTTTATTTTTTATGTGAGAGCTTTATTAGGTGTGTTTTTTAGCTAAAATCCATTTAACTATTAGGTGGATATTATAGCTAAAATCCATTTAACTTTATGAGTGCTTTATTAGGTATGTATTTTAGCTAAAATCCATTTAATATTAGGTGTGTATTATAGCTAAAATCCATTTAACTTTAAGTGTGTGAGTGCCCATTAGATATAATTATGTCTAATTGAATAATTGAAATTGTGTGGTTTGTATTGCATCTTGTGGCCTATAAATAGCTCACTTGATTGCATTTGTAAGTGTGATTATTATTCTTGAATCAAAGTTTAGTTGTTTCCTTATAATTCTCTCTTTGAGAATTGTTCTTGTTCTTTCCCCCTTTCTTTAGTATTCTCTCTTGTGATCTTACTTCCTTCCTTTCTTCTTTTAAATTCTTATGCTATTTATTATTACTTTATTATTCACCGCCTAAATGGCCGGTTAATTTGTGCCTTTAAATTTCTGCAATTTTAATTCTTGTCATTTAATTATTCACCGCCTAAATGGACGGTTAGTTTATGCTTTTAAATTTCTTGTCATTTTAATTCTTGTTATTTAATTATTCACCGCCTAAATGGCCGGTTAGTTTATGCCTTTAAAATTTCTTGTCATTTAAATTCTGTTATTTAAATTACGTCGTTTAAATTCATGTCAATTAACTTTTAAATAGAAATGAGTAGCTAAATCTAATCTTGGGTTAAGGCAAGGACAGTGTCCAACGCCAATGATTCCCAAAGAAAGCTGCGCTTTAAATAAGTAACATTAATTTAAATTTCAGTATGAGTGTATCTTAATTATTGAGAAATCACTAGGTTTGGATTGGAGCGTAAGCCTAACTTAGAGCTTTCATGCCATGTATGAGAGTTACTAGAACTGGAAACGCTATCATACCCAAACCCGGATGATTAATTTAGTTATTTTGTGTATTAATTGCAATTGAATTTATGGTGGTTGCTTAAATTAGAATCCCGCATATCATGTATGGGGATTGCTTAACCTAGAACTATCATCATCTCTAATTGCATTTAATAACAAACCCTCATATCTGAAATTAAATTAATGTTGCTAAATCTTTTATGCTAAAATTTGGGAATCAACGGGTTGGCACTGAAATTGTCTTAACTCAAGTACTATCCAATTTTATATTCTCACTTAAAGTATTTATTTCAATTACTGCCTTAATTTATTTCCTAGTATCTGTTGTTTAAAAAACCATAAAAAACCTTTTTGCCAATTTATCCAAATGCGTGTGTGCTTGTGTGACATTCTTTTTATTTTGCCATAAATAAATCTCTCAGTGGACGACCTGAACTCATTCAGAAAATATAAATTTAAATTTGGACTACAACTGCACTCGTACACTGACGAGTATAAACCTCTCACCTAAACAAAGAAAAAAATATAAAATTTTTATTGTGTTTTGTTTTGTGTTTTAATTGCAGGGTGGGAGTGCAGTCAAATTTTGGCGCCGTTGCCGGGGAGATTAAGGCAAAAACAAAAAGAAAAAAATAAAAAAAAAAAGAAAAAAGAATAAGCATCTCTTGATAAAATCGGTAACTCTAATTCTCTTTTACTTTATTTTTGTTTGTGCATTGTATATGAGACTGAGATCAGGTAGAATTTTGAAACAGTATTTTCATATCATTCTGAGTCTTTACCTGCAATTGGATTGTCAACTTTACACTCATGTCTCAAAATTACTACAATCTGTCTGCACAAGATACTTATCATGATGAAAATTATCATTTTGAATCTGATTTGTCTAGACCTCTTAAGGATTATCTATACCCTCTTAGGCAAACCACTTTTGATTTGCAATCAGACACTACCCATTTGTTATCCACTTACCATGAAATTGAGGTTTGGTGTGCTGTGTGTGAGACTTCAGCTCATTTAACGGATGACTGCCCTATAATACCTGCTTTTAAGGAGGTATTGTATGGTCAATCCAGTTACACACACACACACAACTATGAGAGAATGTATTACCAGAACCATGAGGAAAACTACCATTCGGACTTTGATGCATATCACCTTAATTCACACTTTCATCCAAATTTCTCATGGGAAAATGATTTTGTAGCCCAACCACATGAGCACTTCCTTTCCCAGCCTCAATCATTTCAAACTAATGAAGGGTCTACATTCGATGCATATCAACCCCCTCATGGGAGTTCATTAGAAGATACCTTCAATCTATTTATGCAAGGCTAAATGGAAATTTTTACACAAATGTCCAAATGTCAAGAACATACCATTAGAGTTACAGAGGACATTAGGAACCAATTGACACAGCTAACACAGACTTTGAGCATGTCAGAGCCTGTCCATCCCAACTCACTCCAAATCCCATTAATAAAACCCATCATCAAAAGTGAAAGTCAGGAGCAGGACATAGGAGTGACTGTCTTAAGGAATGGAGAAATAATTGAGAAACTTGATGCCCCTAGGACAGTACACCCTTTGGTGCAAGAAGAGAGAGTGGTTGATCACAGTGAGGTAGATGTCAATGAAGCCTTGGAGGAAGAAAAAGACCAAAATGATGTAAGAAAAGAAGAAACTTGGGAGGAAGAAGAGGATAAAATTCGAGAGCCAAAATGTGAAAAAATCATAAGTTTATCAACATTTACCCCTCAATTTCTATCTTTTAGGTTAGTCGATATTATTGAGGATCAAATTAAACCAAACACGTGTGAGATGTTTGTGCAAATTAATGTGCCATACGCGGATATAATAAAACCAACACCTCCGGACGATATATTTTCAAAATATATATGTGCATTCATGAGAAAAATCAATTTATATAATTTTGAAAATAACTTTAAAAGTGGTGTAGTGAATGGGAGATATTATACGATTAGGTGGGCAACCACTCATTTGATCCTTAATTGGAAGAAAAGAAAAAAAAAATTCTAAAAAAATAAAAATAAAAATATAATAAAATAATTATATATATATATATATACATATAAGTTGTTCCTTTTCTTCATTACTTAACTAGTGTTTCTCTATGTGCAGTCTAAATAAAATTTCTCCATACGAGTTTATGTATTGAAGACCGCCAGGTATGCCTATCTTCTATCCTTTTATTGCCAATTGAGGACAATACGCAATTTAAGTTGGGGGGTAAGGTGTCTACAAAAAAAAAAAAAAAAGACATAAACCAAAATTAATTAAACAAAAAAAATTGAATTGAGAGAGACAAAATTGACGCTGGTGGTAGCCATCTTTTCTTGGACAGTGCAATCACACTGCCCTATAAAGAAAGAAGGCACACTGCCAAATGTTGAAAACAGAGGCGCCGAGCGTTGAAAAAAAAAAAGGCACACTGCCAAATGTTGAAAAATGAGACGCTAAACGACGTCAAGTCTGACGGTGCAATTATGGCATGCCTCGAGTCGAGTGTAGAATAGTGATGCCCATTGCTCTATAAGAGACTCCATATCTGTATGAGGCAAGTTACCCCTCTTGAGCTCAATCTTCTCTCCTTTGTGTTATTCTCCGATCAGGTACTCTCATCCCTTTTGTAAAGTTTATAGTTCTTTACTTTCTTCTTAGTATAATTTTTTTTTTTTAAAAAAAAAAAAATGGATCTTTATCTCTCAAAAATTCACAAGTACTATCCATCTCTCCCGCAGAATGATTTGAAAAAAATTTATGTTGCTAGGTGTGAAAGACTTAGGTTGTTGATGCTTAATAACATCCCTGAAGATATTCGTTGGCTGATCGAAGCAAAAGTTCGATTAGCTGGTGAAACTTCACCTAGTTTTAAGCATTTTCCAGGCTTAGGGAAGAGTAGTTTTGCGAAGAAAAGAAGAGCGAAAAGAGTGAATGGTTGTTACAAATGTGCTCGATGGACCTGTAACACACGATGCAAATCTGTGGGGTTTACGTCCATAAATCGAGAAGATAAAATTAGTTTCATAAAGGATGGACTGAGTAAGGAGTCTCTAGATGATATCCGATTGACTCTTGAGACGCATCCATGTGGAATAGTGCAAAGAGAACTTCTTGCTTTATGGACCCAGTTCAGAAGTGACCACCAACGCTATAGTCTTGGGAATCTGACTAAAAAAGACCCTGTTTGCCAATCTATAAAAAAATTGGATGGGAAGCTTATCCCCGCTTCATAGAAAGTGTTTAAGCCGTTTCTGGACGTAAAACCAGAGGAAGATGTGAGCCACAATCACAACTACTTATATATACGCAAGATTTTTGTTTGTATTTATTTCTTGTTGAATTGTTGTATAGCTACTTTTGATCTCCAAACTTCTTTTCAGGACATACAAAAGAAACAAACATGGAAGGGTAGTTCGTTCGTCAAATTAAAACCATATGTGTACTTTGTGGCTCTCAACTTGGGAGTGATATTTGTTACGCACTTGCAGCGAACGAACTTGGTAAAAAATTAGGAGAGAAAAAAATTAATTTGGTATATGGAGGGGGAAGTCGTGGATTGAATGGTTATGTTTCACAAGCTGTACATCTTGGAAATTCATCTGTGGTAGGTATAATGCCAATCCCTTTAGCTGAACCACATATTTCCGGGATTACACGCGGTCAACTTATAGAAACGACTTCTATGTCTGAGCGCATGGCTTGTAAGATTTATCAGTCAGATGCCTTCATTGCTTTACCAGGAGGTTTTGGAACACTTGAAGAAATCTTTTGTATAATCTCCTGGGCCAAGAGTAATCTCCATACCAAACCCATTGGACTTTTAAATGTTAACCATTTTTTCGATGGGTTACTCTCTTTTCTTGATCAGGCTGTGGACCAACAGTTCATTTCTCGTTCAGCAAGAAAGATTCTCATTTCTGCATCCACCATTGATAAGCTGTTAGAGAAATTACATGCTTATGTTCCACAGTACGATCCTCATGAGCCTCGGATAGACTGGTCTAAGGCAATTAGTAACAAGCGCCAAAGGGGTCCGATTAATTTAGATTTATCACTGTGAGAAATGCTCTTTATTAAGATGGCTGAGTAAGGAGTACTTTTTGTACTCTTGAGACGCATCTAGTTATTGTACAACTCGCAGAATTTTTCTTGATTGTGTTCTTTAAAAAAAAAAAAAAAAAAAAAAAACAAAACAAAACAAAACAAAACTGTGGAATGTTGTTAGCAAAGTCTTTGATAAGATGGCTGAGTAAGGAGTACTTTTTGTACTCTTGAGACGCATTTTGCTTATCTTATGACTTGCATGAAATTTTTATTTTGGTGTGAAAATATAAATATATATATATGGTGTGTTCATTTGTTGTTTAAGTTTTAGTAGTTCATAGCAAATCTATGGACTTGTGGAGTTACAGGTATTCCTAACAACCCTGATTTATTACTGCAATTCAAGTTGGGGGGTGTAAGGTCTAGTCATGAATCATCTGGTTTATATTTAACTGTGAGTTTGTAATTACTAGTTTGTAGTCTTGTGGGAATTGATTATCTTTATCTGCTCTTATAAAAAAAAAAAAATTATTATGTGTTTTAAATAATGCTATTCCTAAAGCTTTAAAGTTATGCACTGATAGCCGGTTAAGTTTGCAATACGAAACATGAATGCATTGATTTCTCATTTGAAAACGTTTATGCATGAGAATAAGTAATTTACATTCATCAGGGATTCAAAATTTAGAAATTGGTTATCGGTCATAAAGTCAAAGGTAACAGTAATTAGCTGATTAGTACATTGAATGATCCCTCAACAGAAGTGGAGACTATTACCCAAGCAAGTGTTTGAGCCTAATAACCGTTAATTCTGAGTGAAATAACACTTACTCTAAATATGCTCTCTTGTTTATCTTATCTTTTCAATGGCTTCAAAATATCAATTCGCTTTGAATGTCTAGTATGATAGCGGATGAATTTGACTGGTTTCAAACTATGAATTAGATGACTGAGAAGCATGATAAGGGGATCAATTTCTTTCATTTTGAGCCTATTTTTTTTCTTTAAATCAACCTCTTGTTAGCCCATTTGAGCCATTTGTAGTACAACTTCTTTCGTTACCCTCGTTTAACCCATAACCATATGAATTTTATCCAATCTGGTGTGATTTTGGGAATTA
This sequence comes from Diospyros lotus, assembly GCF_014633365.1. Lineage (NCBI taxonomy): Eukaryota > Viridiplantae > Streptophyta > Magnoliopsida > Ericales > Ebenaceae > Diospyros > Diospyros lotus. Next base: position 1,350,062 of record NC_068347.1, on the reverse strand, counting down.
GTCTGTTTATCTATTTTCATATTTAAAAAGAAAAAGAAAAAAAAAGAAAAAAAAAAGAAAAAAAAAAGAAGAAAAAAAAAAGTGAAAAAAAGAGGGCAAATTCTCTTAGTTATTCAGCATAACTGTTTCAAAATGAATGCTAAAAAAAAAAAAAAAAAATTCCCGACACACCCTTTGCACACTCTACCTTTTCTTTGACAACCCGTATTAACCTTATAGCCCCATTACAACCCAGTCTGGTCCCTTTTGATGCTATAAATCATGTGATCTCAGAATTCGAGTTTGGAGTAGGGAATCATGTTTAAATTCAGAAGTTACTCATCTAGAGCATTATTCCAATCATGAAGCTATGTCAATTTCCTTATTCTTTCATGAAAATACGTTCCTTGTATTTAGGATGGCACCGAGTTTTGAACTTGTTCTGCATTTACTCTTATAACGGTGCATCCCCTTGTGTGTACACCTGAGGAATCCTTTTTATTGGAGAGAAAATTCATAGTAAGATTTGAAGTCAAAACTTCGAGGGAGTAAGTCTGTGTGTTGGTTATCCTAATTTCCATTCCTGAGATTGTATGACCTTTAACCAAAAATCTGATTTAGAATGCTAAATTATTTATTTAATTTTATGCATTTCGGTTTCGAATTTGAAATTTTTACATTCATATAGTTATTGTGAATAAAGTTTGGCAGGTGTATAATCTGATTGCTAAGGGACTAGCAATGTTTAAGTTGGGGGGTATGATTAGTGGTTAATTTTGTAAAAATTTTGTTATAATTATACTCTTCTTTCGATCTTAAATATGGTTTAAATTAGATATTAATATATATTTTATGGTTATATGTAAATTTAAATTGAAAGATGAATGAAATGAAGTTCTAAAGTAAATAATAATAATATATAAAATTATATATAATACATATATATCATTATATGCATGCATGTAATATATATATAATATAATCTAATATATATGTGCCATGTGTAATACATATATATAATATATAATTTATTAATAACATTAAATTATTTTTATTTTTTTTTAGGCATGAAGAATTCAAGCCCATGAAGACTTAAAGTCCATGAAGAATTCAAGTCCATGAAGAAATCAAAGCCATGGAGAAATCAAGTCCATGAAGAAATCAAACCCATGAAAAATTAAAGTCCATGAAAAATTCAAGCCCATGAAGAATTAAGGCCCAATTTGAGCAACCCATGGAAAATATTATTTGGAGAAGGCCCAAGGATTATTTTTAATCCTAATGAAGATTAAAAACCAATTTATAGAAATCTATTTTTATTTTTTATGTGAGAGCTTTATTATGTGTGTTTTTTAGCTAAAATCCATTTAACTATTAGGTGGATATTATAGCTAAAATCCATTTAACTTTATGAGTGCTTTATTAGGTATGTATTTTAGCTAAAATCCATTTAATATTAGGTGTGTATTATAGCTAAAATCCATTTAACTTTAAGTGTGTGAGTGCCCATTAGATATAATTATGTCTAATTGAATAATTGAAATTGTGTGGTTTGTATTGCATCTTGTGGCCTATAAATAGCTCACTTGATTGCATTTGTAAGTGTGATTATTATTCTTGAATCAAAGTTTAGTTGTTTCCTTATAATTCTCTCTTTGCGAATTGTTCTTGTTCTTTCCCCTTTTCTTTAGTATTCTCTCTTGTGATCTTACTTCCTTCCTTTCTTCTTTTAAATTCTTATGCTATTTATTATTACTTTATTATTCACCGCCTAAATGGCCGGTTAATTTGTGCCTTTAAATTTCTGTAATTTTAATTCTTGTCATTTAATTATTCACCGCCTAAATGGACGGTTAGTTTATGCTTTTAAATTTCTTGTCATTTTAATTCTTGTTATTTAATTATTCACCGCCTAAATGGCCGGTTAGTTTATGCCTTTAAAATTTCTTGTCATTTAAATTCTGTTATTTAAATTACGTCGTTTAAATTCATGTCAATTAACTTTTAAATGGAAATGAGTAGCTAAATCTAATCTTGGGTTAAGGCAAGGACAGTGTCCAACGCCAATGATTCCCAAAGAAAGCTGCGCTTTAAATAAGTAACATTAATTTAAATTTCAGTATGAGTGTATCTTAATTATTGAGAAATCACTAGGTTTGGATTGGAGCGTAAGCCTAACTTAGAGCTTTCATGCCATGTATGAGAGTTACTAGAACTGGAAACGCTATCATACCCAAACCCGGATGATTAATTTAGTTATTTTGTGTATTAATTGCAATTGAATTTATGGTGGTTGCTTAAATTAGAATCCCGCATATCTGTATGGGGATTGCTTAACCTAGAACTATCATCATCTCTAATTGCATTTAATAACAAACCCTCATATCTGAAATTAAATTAATGTTGCTAAATCTTTTATGCTAAAATTTGGGAATCAACGGGTTGGCACTGAAATTGTCTTAACTCAAGTACTATCCAATTTTATATTCTCACTTAAAGTATTTATTTCAATTACTGCCTTAATTTATTTCCTAGTATCTGTTGTTTAAAAAACCATAAAAAACCTTTTTGCCAATTTATCCAAATGCGTGTGTGCTTGTGTGACATTCTTTTTATTTTGCCATAAATAAATCTCTCAGTGGACGACCTGGACTCATTCAGAAAATATAAATTTAAATTTGGACTACAACTGCACTCGTACACTGACGAGTATAAACCTCTCACCTAAACAAAGAAAAAAATATAAAATTTTTATTGTGTTTTGTTTTGTGTTTTAATTGCAGGGTGGGAGTGCAGTCACCTGATTCGGGGCTGGGTTCCTAGCGATTGGTTGGGTTTGGTTGTGGTTATGGTTTCCCGCAAGTGTGTGAGTCTTGGTAACGGGAGGCATGAGTTGTTGACTAGTGAGGTGGTGTGTTGACCATTTAGTGAGACTGGAGTGAATCGTTGACTTGGCCGAGGACGGCTGTCGACCGGTTGCCCCTAGTCACAGATGGTTGATCGGTCCTTGGTCACTGTTTATCGACTCTATCAATATGTGGCATATTGCATGGCATGACATTGCATGGGATTGGGTTTACATCATTGGGAGAAAACATAAGCTGAGTATGCCTAGACACAATCATATTAGACTACCTAGGTGCACAGGCATTGCATTGTATGTGTATTCCTATGTGGACGGAGCATGGCCTGATGCCCTACTTATGGGGGCTGATGTATCACGTTAGTGCTCACTACGCCATTGCATCTGTTACTTGTTGCATTGCATGGCTATGATACTATATATATATATATATCTTTGCTAGCCAGGGCCGTGGGCTCATATATCTTTGCTAGCTAGGGCCTCGGGCTCATATGATTTATGCCAACCAGTTCATGGATGCGGAAGGTTTGTATGCGGACTTGGGTGCCAGGTTGTGCATTTATTATGTTGGCCCCAAGAACTGCCATTATGTGCATTGATTTATTTATTTGTGTTGATGGCTGAGAATTGTAAGCATGGCATGGCACTTTGACTTCTATCACGGTATTTGATAGGTTGTACTCTGTGTAAGGGGATTTATTTTCAGCTTTATCATATTTTTTCTATATGCTTGCTGAGTCTTGTGATTCACCCTTGCTTTACATCATTCCAAGTAAAGGGAAGGCAAAGACTGAGGGTGAGAGCAATAGCGTATGAGTGCATGGGTCGTACAGGGTAGTCCCAGCCATTGGTCTTGGGGGAGTTTTTGTGGTTCCAGGGTACCAAAGGCCACCAACTTAGTTTTTGATGTTGTGATCTTGTACCCAGGTTTTTGGTTCAGGGGTGTGCCTTGTGTTAGCCATCCCTTTTATCTTTTGGTTTTGTATGTATGTATATACCATGCTTCCATAGTATTTTTGGACTTTTCATTTTGCATGCCATTTTGGCCGAAATTTTTTTGCATCACTTTACTCTTCTCTTGAGACTTCTGCCTAGGGCTCGCAGGCCTCCAGGATCTCCGGGTAGGGGACCTCACAATTTGTGGCGCCTCCTCCCAGGTTGTCTTAGATAGGTTTGTGGTTCTTAGGACATTCTAGTCCTAGAGTTCATGCATTCTTTGTTGGTGTTGTTAGTTTTTCCTGTGCTTTGATTTTTGCTTGGGGTTTACCTTAGCGTTGTTGTATACAATCTCTCCTTTTGTTTTACGAAGTTCTCAATTACAAAAAAATAAAATAAAAATGGCACATCTTTTGCTTCAATTGAAAAGAAAATATATTAGAGATAGCTGATGTCAATAACTAGTTGATGAATTTGATTGGACATGTATAATAACTCAAAAACCACATAAATTTATTAAATATATGAAAATTTATACAAAAAATTATCTTAAGAAAGTTAGAATCCTAATTAGAGAAAAATAGAGACATACTCTCTTATTACTCGATTAATCCTCGATTGCTATGTAACGTATTTTTAGCGTAACTAAAAATGGCTAAGGTTTAGGCTACATGGAAATGAAAATATATAGAAAGCACATACAGTACAAAATAGAAAAAAGAAATGACATTTTCAAAAAATGTAGGAAACCGAAATACGAGGGAAAATAGAAATAAAAAAATATAGGGTTTTTTAGTAAATATAATTTTTAATATAAAAAATAAATGAGTTTTGGTGTTATTTGATTGCTAGTATTCCTTCTAGTATGGACATTTTGCACTCGATGTGTCTTGAATATCATTAATAGTTAATGATGGTTTTGAATGTGTCATTAAATGTTAATGATAATGGTTCATTAATAGTTAATGAACTGATACATCACAAGTTTGACTGTTTGTGACTATCTTGAGATTGGGAATTGACTCCTCCTGAAGCTGAGAGTCGACTTTCCTGAAACTAGAAGTTGACTCTTCGCTGAAAGTCGACTCTTGCATCACCCCAATCAATTTTGAATGTGTTACACATGGCACGAAATTGGGAGGGTAGGTGGGGACTTCTGGAAGGAATTAAACAAATTGGAGGGAATTTTGTTACTTGCTTCCTCTGTTCTTCCTCTGTTTTCTCTATCTTCTTCCGTTTCTGCTTCTAATTAATTTTAGGTGCGTGATTGTCGAGTGGAGAAGTTGAGGAACGGGTGCTGGTGATATAGGAAGCCTATAGTCTAGCACGGGAAAAGGTGACTAGAATGATATCGGAGATCATACTAGGTGTGGACAGCCTATGGCCACCACAACGTAAGGTGAAATCAATCTCAATACATAAATAGTTTATGTATCCCAACCTAACATTGAATTTCAATTACGCATTTGTTGTTATTCATGAGATAAATATATGTATTACTTAAATACCCAATCTGTGTATGGTGTGTATTTATTGTATTCCGCTATGCATCTCTGATGTGTATAAAAAATTTTAATTTTACCTGCACCGCTATACGTGTAATCCGTCAGCATTTTTGAAACGTTTCTGTTTCCGAAACACCAAGAAACGTTTCTAGGCTATTATTGTAAATTTAGAAACTTTTTGTGATTATTTTATAATATTAAGAAAATATCAAAAAATGTGTTTTCGATTTGAAAACGCATTTCCATCCATAAATAAAGATGAAAATTTTCCATCTCTAACTCAAATTTTTTAATTTTTTCTAGAATTTGTTTCCAAAATTTGTTTGAATGTATTATGGAATTTATGTTTATTTTTAGATTGAATAACTAGTTTTTATAATTTTTTATATTAAAAATTATATTTACAAAAAAACCTTTATATTTTTGTTTATTTACACATTTCGGTCGCGTTTTCATTTCTTATGTTTTTGAAAAATGACGTTTCTCCGTATTCGTTTCCTATTTTCGTTTCCGTACAACTAGTATATCATCCAAGAAAAAAATTTCATTAAAAAAAATTCAAACAAGAATCAACATAATGCATTATTTTAAATTTAACTTCTAACTCCATAAAAAAAAAATTAACAATAACCAAATATTTATTTATTTATTATTATTATTATTATAATTTTTTTTTTTATAAATAAGCTTGCATTAAACATAAAACAAGAACAGATCATAACAAAAGTTAGAAGTTAAATTTTTATTATCATAATAAAATCAACTGGGCCATTACTAAAAATTAAAATTTTTATTTTTAAAATTTAAATTTTACTGTGGAGTGACACATAAATCGGTCTCTGCAAAAAAAAACAACACCAAATAGGACAAAGTCACTTATCCCAGACAAACAAAGAAACATATATCCGTTTTCAAGCATAAGTCAAGTAGTTGGATCACGATAAGTTGAGATTCGCATCAATAGATCGTGGGTTCTATTCCTTGCTCTGCGCAGTGAGACAAAATCTTCACCTGCGATTTACCTTATTTACCAAAATCAAGAACACGAGCGGTGAGAGACCGCATAACGCCGATAATCTCAAAAAACACAAACCCGTAATATTGACCCATGCAACAATGAACGCCTAGGAAAGACAACCTAATTGTAAATGCAATGACCAAGGAAAAAGATAACGTAGACAATATTGTCCAGATAGCACCTTGAATTTGGTGAGCTAACTAGGACACTAACCGCTCTTGATTACAAAATCAACAATTGTTGCGTTTCAGCCAAATGAAGTACACCAACAATAAAAAAAAATAATAATCGAGTTTAGGTCCTAGAAGAAAATCAGTCATCCCCCAATACCAAATATGAGATTTAGACGATGTGAGTAAAATTAGTGGATAATTCCTTTACATGGTATTTATTGATTTTATTTATCTTTTATTTTTATATTATCCTCTTTAAGGGTTACTTAATTTGTTAATGAAGCCCATGGAACATTTTTAACGGAATTTATGTTTGCCAAGAGTTATAAGAAATTGAATATATATATATATATATATCCGCGTATATCTTCAAATTCGAAGGAAATAATTATTTATAAACAAAATAATTTAAAATCTGACTTTAAAATAAATTATATTATCTATTAAAAGTTTGAGATCAATGTCATTTTACATCTGATTTTGCTCTCTCTCTCTCTCTCTCTCATATCTGATATAAAAAAATAAAATTTAATAATCTTTTGTTTTTGTTGTCTCCTTTATGGAAAAAAATGAGAAAAATTGTGTTAAATAAAGAGTCATATCATTAGAGCTACATTGGAATTTAGCGTTTTGCCAGCTTGTAATTTGATTTAGGATCGAATATGTAATACCCCATATTCGTATGAGGTTGTCACGTAATTTCGATAAGTTTAGAATACCGAAAAATTGGTTTGATAGCAGTTATACGTATCGAATCGACTGCAGGAAATGCCTTGGAGTGAAATTATCTAAAGAAAATGATATGGTCTCGATATGCGTTCCAAGTTAGGATTTATGGTATCGAAAGAAATCGAATTTGGAACGATTTTCGGTACAGCTAAAATACAGCTGCCATTTAGGCTGTGAAACCGAATCGTTGTAGGAGGCTCCCGAAAAATCAACGGAACCCTAGGGAGACTCCGATTTTGCGTAATGAGCAACCCTTCAGTAATTTCGGGATGAAACAATAGCCTGGTGAGGATACTGGGATGAAATTGTCCTTTTCGACTAAGATTTGGATTATTAATTATGAATTTTCGGTATTAAAATGTAAATTTAATCTATGTTTGAGGGCATGATTGTAATAAGAAAGTTACCCAAGTGATATTAAATGAATTATGAGAATTAAAAATGTAATTTCTCTTATATATTAGTGTATTATATAATAATTATATAAATATATATATGCATAGTGCGTGTGTGCAAGCTGGCTTTGCGAAGCTTCTGTGAAGCTTTAATGGTCGAAATTTGGGCTGCAAAATGGAAGATTGTGGCAGCGTGAATTGAGGAAAGAATTTGTCAGAGGTATGGAGTGAGTAATGAAGCAATTAATATGATGTATAAATGGAGTAGCGGCCAAGGCAACGAAGGCTATAAATTGGCAGCCATCTTGGCCAATTGAGAAGCAGCAGGAAGCTCGATGGTATTAGGTTGAGGGATTTGCAGAGGGTTGTCGAGAGGGATGGGTAGTGCCCAAGTTGCTTCGGATATATATATATATATATAGAGAGAGAGAGAGAGTTTGAAGAAATGGAAGAAGTGGCATTGAATTTCCTTCTCCCATTTACAGAGCATGGCCGAATTGGCCATGACAGAGAGCTGGGAGCAGAGAAGGCCGAGAGAAGCTTGAGAGCCCAAAAGAGAGAGATCGCGAGAGGAAGAGAGGCTGGTCGGAGAAGCGGCAGGCGGCTGCCATAGCCGCATCCAAGCTTCCAACAAGCTCGGCCATGGCAGCCGAGCAAATGAGCACCCCCAAGCTGGAGAAGCAGCAGCGAGCGGAAGAGTTGCAGGTGGTGGCGCGAAGCAGGGGCAGCCCTCGGTGGAGGCCGGCAAGGCAAGGCCAAAGGCGGCCAAGCCAGCCGCATGGTAGCGGCAGGGGCGGCGCGCGGGCGCTGCAGCACGCGGAGGAGGTCACGGCGGCGACGGCTCGCAGCAGAGGGCACAGCTGAGGGCGGCGGTAGCAGCCGACAAGGCTGAGATCACGGCGGGCAGCGGCGGGTAAAGGCTGGTTCTCACGGCAGTTACAGGGAAGAAAGGAAGAGCAAGAAGAAGAAGAAGAAGAAAGAAGAAAAAGAAAAGGAAAAATAATGGGTAAATGTCAAAAAAATCCCAGAAAAAATCTCAAAAAGATAGGAAATTATATTTCGGTAATATCTCAGAGATTTTGGCAAGAAAAACGGCTTGGGCACGCATATCGAGGAAATCGGAGATGCTAAGTCAAGGTGAGTAAAATTCTCTAGAAAATTTCAGAAATTCCAAAATATTATTTTATGAATTGTCGTAGTGAGATATTTGAGAAAATATTTTTAGAAATATTTAATTTGGAATTATTGAGGGAAAATAGGAAGAAATAGAGAGAAAATTATAGAAAATGCCAGAAATTATGGGAAAATAGGTTTTAATGTTTATTTAAATAATTATGGTAATTAGGATACTTTGAGTCTGAAGTTGAAGAGACTGGTACAAATTTTGAGGTTGGTACATAAATCGAGACAAGGCACAGATATCGAGGTAGCCCGATAAGCTTGAGAAGATAAGTGGTACTCCCCAATTAAAGTTAGTTTTATGGAAAATACTTGGTTTATGTTCCTTGAAAATATTTACATCATATTGACATGCCTTGATATGTATCCAACACGTAGACTGCATCCATGACATGACTATGAAATGCATAAATACACGTTGATATCATTGATCACTCGCATTTGAGGCCGTAGGGAGTACGAACTAGCATCGCTACTTTACCAAGGGTGCACCCATACACCTCGGCTTTGAAAGAAGGGGACCACTAAAATGGTAGGTAGCATAAGGGGTGCAGTTGACATCTACGAGGTAAGACATTGCATACACACATGACATAACATTATGTACCCTTACTTAGATGATTCATCATCTAACTTGGGTTTTGCCCCTAGAATATTCAAACGTTCCAGGTGGAGATTGTAGCAGATTCAAGGATAAATGAGGCATGAAACGGCACTTAGCAGAGTGCATGAAGAATGAAATGTATGTAGCTCATGTATTCTGAATGTTTTGAGAAATGTTGAAGATGTAAGATTTTATTTATGATTTATGTTAAGATATCAGGTTTCGATCTTTGCTTCCGCATTTGATATGTATAGTAATTCTCTTTCGAGATTAATGTATGGGAATTTTGGGACGAATTTGAAGAATGATGCAGTGTTTGAAAGAAAAATTTATTGTCCTGGAATTGTCCCAAGTTTATAATGCGCCCGAAAAAGCGGGGTGTTACAGAATAAGTCTTCGAACTGTCATGAGAAATCAAGATTTTGCGGGTGAAGGGTATCCCCAAAGATGAACAAGGTAAAAGATGGACATTGAGATGCTTTTCAAAACAAGATATAGGTAACCATTGCAAGCATAGTCTAGGCAAGAAGGTTTGGAAGTACTTATTTGTTAAATATCCTTCCCTATAGGCAATATTCCAATTCAATAAGTTCTCAATTTGAGGCAATCCCTGGGATTTAAGGAACATATAAGTTCAAACCTAGCATGGAGAGTCATAGGATAGATATTATAGGTCTTCTTAACATCATATGTCCTAACTTTCATAAACCTCAGTCAAGACAATTCATGTAACACATGTCCTAACTTTCATAAACCTCAGTCAAGACAATTCATATAACGCCCCACTTTTTCGAGCGTTAAATAACTTAGAAATTTCAGGAATAAATTTTTTTTTTTCAATATAAACCATTTCCCGACAATCCCGTTTTACCTTCTCAATACATTAAATAAGAATCAATAAGTTAAGACAAGTAAACATCATAATTGCGGAAGCTTAAAATCGAAACCTGATATGATACAGAATCGTAATCTACTTTAATCATAAAATAAGAATTCGTACAATTACATCTTTAAATACTTAATTATATGGAGACTCATCATCAAGAGATAACAACTAAGTACCTCAATTGATACAATCTAAAGATACCTCAAAAATACATTAAACCATAACATTTATACATGATCATCAATATAATAATATATCCTGACTCGTCATGAAGAAGTAAATAAAGGGACAACTCGCCAAACTCATCAGCCATGTCATCACGTGCCGTTACGTCTCAATCATCTCCCTACCATATCTGCAAGTCATAACTGGAACGTGGAATGTTTCAGGGGCATAACCCATTAGAAGATAAAACTTCTAGTGAGGGTTTAAGAACATGATACATGAATGTAGGATGCAAATACATGAACAAACATTTGCCCTAGTGTAACTTCCCAGGCCCAACCCAGCACGGAATCCTAGGCAAATCCTGAACCTCTGCAGGACAAGCCTAACATTATTCCATCATTGCCCTAGGGGAATTACGGCTACACTCTGGGGCGACATTCCATTCCCATGTGCAAATATCAATGTAACAATAATATCGTGCCATGTAATATGGAAAAATAAATCATATCTTTCGTAAATATTATGCATATATAAGCAATCATATCACGTAGGATAGGAAAAACTCACCTTTTTGAGATAAACTTGTATTTTCTCGAAAAGCGTGCATCGCCTCTATATGCGTGCCCGATCTTGATTCTTGTGCCCACTCTCAAAAGTGGCACCAATCATATCATCTCGATCACCTCAATCATAAAAATGACATTTTATCACTAAATATTTGAAAACTCCATTTATTTTATTTTTCCTTCATTTTCTTCCATTTTTCCTTCTAAAAATCCCAATAAATATCTTCGAGACTATTTTCTCAAATCCAACTCCACAACAATTCATAATATACTATGAATTTCAAAGGAAAAATACTGGCCTTACCCGGATGGTGCATTTTCACGCAAAACGAGGTTCTTGGTGCTAGAATCGAGACATCAAGAACTCCAAATCAAAATATTTTTGACAGGACCTAGATCTCGATTTTAGAGGAATTTATCAATTTTTTTCATAATTTTTCGTGCCTGGACGCGCCCCCACAAGTTGCTCCATGCGCCCCCACTCGCGGGGCCCAACTGGCGTGTGTGCCCCACACATCGGTTTTCTTCAACCTCCAGCTCGCCGGATTAGTGCGCTGCCTTTGGTTTAATGGCCATATCTCCTTCATCTGACCTCCGATTGACCCCCTGTTTGAACCTATAGCTTCCTATTTTCATCCTCTATAAGATGATACCAAAAAACCCACAAACAGAGCCATTTTCAGACTGCTCGAAGCTATTTTCTGGTGAAGCTCGTTTTTCGGACGAAGCTCCATATCTCCTTCATCTCTTAACGAAAATTGCTCAAAATTCACAGAAATGATCCTTTGGACATGGGGAACAAAAGACCTTTATCCATTGCTCTCAATTTTTGCCCAAACTCTCGGATCTAAGAGTTTAATTTTTCACTTCATTCGACTAATTCAAAAATCTCTATTTATAGGCAACCCCGAGCCTCCAAATGCCCATGCTTGGTCGATCCAATCTCCCTGAGGCTTCTACCTACCCCAGATTAGTCCAAAAATGCCACTAAACACAGATTCAACGTATTGGAATTTCGGCCACAAAACGGCCGAAAATCATGCAAAATTGGTCATCATCTTGGCCAATGTCAGCCTAAGCTCGACCCAAGAGCATCCTAGGCCACTTTCCTCGAGTCTCTCACCACCGAATTTGGTGATGGGAGGTGGTAGAGAAAGCTTGGTCGGCCATGGAAGATTTGCTCCATCTTCAACTTTTGAAAATTGTACTTTGACCCCTATCTTTTCTCATTTTGAACTTTTGGTCCTTTCCTTGAAGCCCTTGAGCTTCCCAATACTACCATTGCGACCTATAAGTTCTATACTTTTCATTGCATCCCTGAAGATTCTGAAAAAAATATCATTTTGACCTCCCTCCAGCAAATTTAAGAAATTACACATAGGTCTGAATCTTCGTTTTGGCCCTAAACCTCTTCGTTTTTTTCCTGAAACCACTGAAGGGTTGTTCCTTATGAAAAACCGAAGCCCCCTTAAACTTCTGTTGACTTCCCGGAAGTCGTCTATCATAATTCAGTATTGTAGCCTAATTGGCAGCTGCATTTTAGCTGTACTAAAAATCATTCCCAATCTCATTTCTTTCGATGCCATAAATTATGCCTCGAAATACTCATCACGGCCATATCATTTTCCTTTGGCATCTCGGCTCCAAGGCACTCCCTATAGTCAATTCGGTCATTCATACGGTAATAAATTACCCTTGAACCCTCAATTTATCCTTAAATTTCATTTTTTCCCCAAGATAATTTACCCATGAGTCATTTTAGAATTTCTCGGGTATTACATTCACCCCTCCTTAAAGAAATTTTGGCCTCAAAATTTTCATTTGACCGTTAAGGTAACTAAAACAATACATAGCTCATTACCTGAATACTTCAAATCAAATGTCCATTTAGTCCTTGACAAATACTTCCGTTTGCATTCCTTACACATCCGATGCCTACAAGCATGCCGTGTCATAATTTCCTGTTATTTCTCTTTGTAGGCAACCACACATCTTCCATATCTTAGGCACACACGTCCTACCCCAAAACTTTTAAGATTGCCCTCTTGCATCTCGGAAATCATAACCCTTGAGCTGACCACAATCATCAATTATAGACAATAACACCCATCAATCACACATACTTTTTGTATCTCGATCACTAGATCCAGCTAAACCGTTAGGCTAGCGATAGAGACAAACGATCCATTTGGCATTACGCTCATAGCCAGCAGGCCAACAAGCCTCTAACATCTTACACTCACAACTATCCACCCAGGTCATGTGTCGGCACCTCACGGCCATGTCCCGGGTGATACGAAGTAGTGCAGTTGTAGTCCTCAAGAAACTCTATCCGCCATCGCTACCACTCGTTTAGCTCCTTCTACAAGAACCCATACCTCAGGCTCCTCATGGTTTGTGAGCACATCAAATGTCCCACCATTTCAGTGGTGTCTCCATAACCTCAAAAGCACATACCCCAGCTACTAGCTCCAAATCGTACATCGGGTGGTTCTCGTTGTACCTTGGTGTAATCCATACGTAATCATTTGCTCCTGTTGCACTAACACGTAATCCGATCCTTTGTGCTATCTCAAACTCTCATTACACCCGGCAGATTATTCTCATTAGACTCTTCTCAAGAGTCATATTATAGGTATAACTATTCCAAAGTGTCAAATCACGACCTTCTGACAACAGCTTGCCAAAACAGCTTGCCAAAACACCTTATTTTGAAACCTTTTAGCATTCAATTTCGAAACCTGATTCCCCAAAATTTTATTTTGATTCTTACGTTGCTCCATGTTTCGAAACATAGGGTCGAAACTATAATTACCTGAAAAGCCCTGAACTTGACTTTCGTGCGTTTAGATAATTTTTTTTTTTTTTGCCAAAATCTCTGGAATAATAAACACATTTTTCCCATAAAGAAGAGAAGATTATTTTTCCTTTCCCCTTTTTTTTACATTTCTTTTCTTTTTTTCATTTCATTTCTTTTCTTTTCTTTTCTTCTTTTTCTTTTCTTTCTTCTTCTTTCTCCTCCTCCTCCTCCTCCTCCTCCTCCTCCTTGTTCTTCTTCTTCTTCTTCTTTCCTTTGCAAATCCCGTGTGCGAACAGCCATCGTCGCACACAGCCCGACCGCCCTCGGCCTCTACCGCGTTCACCTCTGATCGACTCAATCAGCCCCGCGATCGCCACCGCCAACTCAGTCGTGACCTCCTGTGCGCACAGCGCCCTTGCTGCAACTGGCTGCCGTTGCCTCCGACTGCCTTCCCCCGGCCAGATCTGGCCTCGTCACCGCCATAGCTTGCTTCCTCGCGCAACCCCGACCATCGCCCGACTTCCCCCGACCGCCATCGCAACGGTCGTCGCCTCTGCCGCTGCTGCCAAATCTGGGTCGATCCAACTCGACTCGACCCGACTCAACCCGTTTCAGGTTTGACCCATCCCTGATTCGACTCAATAGATCTGACCCATATCTGTTTTGACCCATCCATTTAGATCCGACCCATATTTGATTTGCTTAGATTTAGTCAGATCCCAGATCTATCATGCCAAGGCACAACATGCCATGGGGCAACATACCAAGGCCCTGGTCTCGATGCGGTGCCTGTGTAGTCTTAAATAGAGGATGCAATTCACAGTGCATCTTTGCTCCTTACTTCCATTGTGAGGATGGTATTGCTCACTTTGTCGCCATCCGCGATGTTTTTACTGTCAGAAATGTCGTCAACATCCTAGCTCTGCTTTCGGTTAGCGACAGTTTTTGGGCTTCTGATACACTCCTCTTTGAAGCTCAAGCCCGGCTTCAAGATCCTATCTATGGCTGTGTATCTCACATTCTTGCCCTTCAGCAGCAGGTTAGTGAGTTGCAAACTTATCGAGCTTATTTGTAGGATTTACTATTTGCATATTATTCTTTACATCCCCAACCTGTTCCTCAACTTGTTCAAAACCCAAGCTGGAATTACGATCTTCCTATTATCCCAGAGGATGTCCCTTATCCCAGTTTCCCAGAGGCTGCTCTTCCACCTTACCCTGGTGAAGCCAGCAGTAGCCAGATGCCACCCCCAAATGATATTGATGAGCTGGGATCTGTCGTGTTTGGCAACCGTCATCGTTACTGAGCATTGACATCATCATCAGTTTTTTTTTTTTTCCTTGGAGTAATTGTACGGCTTGCTTTCCTTTAACTGTTTGAATATATGGAATGTATATTATGCTTTGGATGCTTTAACGTTCCATTCCCTTGTCTTACCTTCGATTGTATATTGATCATCAAATATCTTAGCCTTTTGCAGCTGTTTTAATAATTTAACAAATCGAGATAAAGACATCAGCTCTTAATTATCACCGAATAATTCATATCTTTAATCAAGTCACCCATAGCTAAGCATCCAATAACTTCAAGCTATCATTGGTAATTTCATCATTAAAAATAATCCCGTTAAATCTTCCGAGAATATATTCTAGTATTTTTCTTACAGCTTTTCACTGACCACAAGTGTCTATACCTCATATCAATAGGCTCCTTATAACTTACTGACATCATTTTAATGATTGTCTAGCTATACATCTCTCAATTTACTTACCAGGGCTAGACTAATCGTCTTAGCCATATGAGAGTTCTATTCTCTAAAATTTGAAAATGTCGGATCGCTTAATCGATTTAGGTCTGCAGCTTCCCTTACTATGACCCGTCATCCTGGCACATCTACCATCACTTGATTTCCTCGATCCCGTTGTCCAATCCTTATTGGATTTCTTCATGAAACCCTAAAGTTCCATCATT
Source organism: Diospyros lotus (assembly GCF_014633365.1). NCBI lineage: Eukaryota > Viridiplantae > Streptophyta > Magnoliopsida > Ericales > Ebenaceae > Diospyros > Diospyros lotus. The sequence continues at coordinate 1,334,290 of NC_068347.1, read as the reverse complement.
AATCCCTAGATCCTTAATTAGTTCTTTCAAGAAATTACTCAAAAATCTCAAATCATTTTATCTCCGAAAATCCCGAATCAGATTACGATCTCTGGTTCCAATTATCTCCCATGGATTCCATTTCTTTGTAATCATAGCTCTCAATTTACCATTCATCATGGTGTTTTCGCCTTGTGACTACCGATAACTCTACCTGATTCCCTAGGCACACTGAACCATAGTCACAACCTCTGTTGACTAGGACTCCTCGTCATTCCTTTTTCGGTCGATACGACATATCAATTAATTCTTTCCTTTTTGGTACCCGATCTCTACCTTGAACCGAGGTTGCCATCTCACAACTCAAGATTTTAGACTAGCCATGCTCCACTACCTGAAATCTTTATTTACCGGGAATCCACTAACTCTCGCATTTCGTTCTTTAGCTCCAATTGACTATCGGCACACGACCATTAAATTAGTTCTTTCTATGCACTACATTTACCTTTAGCCAGCACACAAGCTGTCATAATCACCTCGATCACATAGTAGGCTTACCCCTACATCATACGTTGACCCTCACATGGGTACGTCCTGAGTGAAAACTGCACAGTCTCGTTGTAGCCCTCCTAGAGCTATCATTCCTTGTCGCTGCCATGAGTTCAACTCCTTCTGCAAGAATATTCATTCTAGGGCCTTGAGCCTCCCATTGCTTGTCATGTCATCATCCCCAAAGATGGCCACGAACCTCGATGTAATCATTTAAATAGGACACTTGGTCCATATTCAACTCATCTTACCTTAGGTTAATTTCCTAGGCTTCCGACCTCGGTCAACAATAACTAGTGGCACACCTCGAATCTTAGACCCTTGGAACATGGAATTCTCCACAAGGTATTGTGTTACTCCAGATTTTCAGCATCTGATCGTCTCCTCGGCAGTTCACTAAGCAACTTAGACCCTGGGTCCCAAACCCATATAGCGAGACAGTTTACAAGCTTCCCCGGTACGTTGATCATAAGCCCTTTACAAGCCTTCTGCCTTAGTCCCTAGATCTAGATCTGTCACTGAGAGACAATTTCAGCATCTAATCGTCGTCACACTGCTAGGGTTTCTTTATTCCGTCATTGCGAGTCGCGTCGGTTGCACCACTTTCAACTCATTAATTGACGTACTCACACGCCATCATTTAGTCATTTTCGGCCTCTCATTCAATCCAATCCGATGGATCCCTTATCTTTACATCATATTTCCGAGATACTAAATGATTCTCGAAAATCCTTGTTATTCGATCCTTAACTTGACAGCTAGGCCATCAGACTAATCTTGTGCTAGCTTCTATCAGGCATTCTACTATTCACCGAGAATAGTAGTCGTCTACTGAAATAGTGTCTCCTCGTGAATAGTACACCAGGTAAGTTCCCAGGAAAGAGAGGTGGGTCACAAACGGACACACTTAAGTACTAAGTCTTTCCTTAGTCAGAACTTTCCTAAACATGCATTTCCACTACACAACACTTATCCAGTAATCGTCAATACCCAAATCATAGGGTGGCTTTGCTTATCTAGCCACACGCGACCTTTTCCATAGGCTCGCTCTAATATTGACTATACTAGAGTTACTTAAGGCTCAAACATTTCCTATATCTTTAACAATTATGCTTTGATACCAACTGCAACGCCCCACTTTTAAGAGCGTTAAATAACTTAGGAATTTCGGGAATAATTTTTTTTTTTTCAATATAAACCATTTCCCGCCAATCCCGTTTTACCTTCTCAACACACTAAATAAGAATCAATAAGTTAAGACAGGTAAACATCATAATTGCGGAAGCTTAAAATCAAAACCTGATATGATATAGAATCATAATCCACTTTAATCATAAAATAAGAATTCGTACAATTACATCTTTAAATACTTAATTATATGGAGACTCATCATCAAGAGATAACAACTAAGTACCTCAATTGATACAATCTAAAGATACCTAAAAAATACATTAAACCATAACAATTATACATGATCATCAATATAATAATATATCCTGACTCCTCATGAAAAAGTAAATAAAAGGACAACTCGCCAAACTCATCAGCCACGTCATCACGTGCCGTTACGTCTCAATCATCTCCCTGCCATATCTGCAAGTCCTAACTGGAACGTGGAATGTTCTAGGGGCATAACCCATTAGAAGATGAAACTTCTAGTGAGGGTTTAAAAACATGATACGTGAATGCAGGATGCAAATACATGAACAAACATTTACCCTAGTGTAACTTTCCAGGCTCAGCCCGGCATGGAATCCTAGGTAAATCCCGAACCTCTACAGGACAAGCCTAACGTTATTCCATCATTTCCCTAAGGGAACAAAAGACAATCCTAGGCAAATCTCTGCAGGACAATCCTGGGCAAATCTCGTTTTTCGGACGAAGCTCCATATCTCCTTCATCTCTTAACGAAAATTGCTCAAAATTCACAAGAATGATCATTTGGACATGGGGAACAAAAGACCCTTATCCGTTGCTCTCAATTTTTTCCCAAACTCTCGGATCTAAGAGTTTAATTTTTTACTTCATTCGACTAATTCAAAAATCTCTATTTATAGGCAACCCCGAGCCTCCAAATGCCCATGGTTGGTCGATCCAACCTCCCTGAGGCTTCTACCTACCCCAGATTAGTCCAAAAATGCCACCAAACAGGGATTCAACGTATTAGAATTTTGGCCACAAAACGGCCAAAAATCATGCAAAATTGGTCATCATCTTGGCCAATGTCGGCCTAAGCTTGACCCAAGAGCATCCTAGGCCACTTTCCTCGAGTCTCTCACCACCGAATTCGGTGATGGGAGGTGGTAGAGAAAGCTTGGTCGGCCATGGCAGATTTGCTCCATCTTCAACTTTTGAAAATTGCACTTTGACCCCGATCTTTTCTCATTTTGAACTTTTGGTCCTTTCCTTGAAGCCCCTGAGCTTCCCAATACTGCCATTACGACCTATAAGTTCTATACTTTTCATTGCATCCCTGAAGATTCTGAAAAAATATCATTTCGACCCCCCTCCAGTAAATTTAAGAAATTGCACTTAGGCCCGAATCTTCGTTTTGGCCCTAAACCTCTTCATTTTTTTCTTGAAACCACTAAAGGCTTGTTCCTTAAGAAAAACCAAAGCCCCCTAAGTTTTCGTTGACTTCCCGGAAGTCGTCTATCATAATTCGGTATTGCAGCCTAATTGGCAGTTGCATTTTGCTGTACCGAAAATCGTTCCCAATCTCATTTCTTTCGATGCCATAAATTAGGCCTCGAAATACTCATCACGGCCATATCATTTTTCTTTGGCATCTCGGCTCCAGGGCACTCCCTACAGTTGATTCGATGATTCATATAGTAATAAATTATCCTTATACCCTCAATTTATCCTTAAATTTCATTTTTGCCCCAAGATAATTTACCCTTGAGCCATTTTAGAATTTCTCGGGTATTACAATTTACACTCATCCAGTAATTTTAATCTAACTCAATCTCAAAAAATTAAAATGAATCAACTAATCATTTGTCACATGAGTAAGGGCACCTTATGATTCTCATAACAAAGTTCAATTCAAAAGATATAAAAAGACCTTAAGAGATGAGCTAAATGTACGACGCTCAGCATTATTCTCATAAATCTCCAAGTTCTCTCAAATTCCTTGTTGAATGTAAGGATCAAAATGGCATTACCCTAGTCGAGCCTTAGGACATTTATTCTTATTTTGTCTATATAGGTACCTCCACTCTAGATTGACTCGACACACGATCGAAATCTTATTTACATCTTATAAATTCAATTGGTGTCTGATACCTATGTTATCATAAGCCCTTCAGATTTAATCATGTCAATCAATTATGGGCATCTGAGAATGAGTTAATATTTAGCTCATGAGACATTTGCAACTTGACTTATTAACTAGTTTGATAAAGTGGCTCATGTACCAAATGAGTTGAACATGAATTAAAAACTATAACTCATTTAATAAATGAGTGAGTTTAATTCATGACATATTTGACTCATTTGGTTATATGCTAGTTTGATTGAATTGTGTATACAATATATAAAAAAATATTATAGGTTATAACTACTTCTAATAAGTATTTCTAAACTATAATAAATGTCTGAGTTAATGACCCAAACTATAGAAGATCTAGGTACATGTTATCTAAATATTTATTCTCCATCATGAATTATGTTATATACGACCAATATTACATTACTCTTGACAATTTTAATTTTTATAAAATAGATAAATTAATTAAATTTTCATCTCCAAATAAAGGGTCGATTTCTCTCTCTAGCATGACATTGATTTTTTTTTTCTCTCATTTTACTTTATGAGAGATAAAAGAATGAAAGAACCAAATTATCCTAAAAAAAACGAAAGTGCATTGATTAGAACTCAAGCAAAGGTACCCAAAGAGCAAGACAAAACAAGTCTACCCAGAACCCGGCCTAAATGCATAATTAGCAAAAGGTAAAGGGCCAAAACCAAACTAGTAGCTAGCCAAGGCATAGAAAAACAAAAATAGAGAAACAACCAAACTCTAGCCAACACAAAGAAAGAAAGACAAGAGGGGCAGTTTGTGTTATACACTCACTACAAAAAAAAAAAAGCTTTTAGTGGCCTTTTTTTGGCATTTAGCAGTGATTTTCAGCAACTGCTGGAATAACCACCGCTAAATCATATATAATCGTCGCAAAATATGTGATTTAGTGGTGGTTTTTAAAATATTTAGCGACGGTTTTGTAACTGCCACAAAAAATTTAAAAAAAATTGAATTTTTAATTTTAGCGGCGGTTTCAAAATTGTCACAAAAATTAAAAAATTAATTAAATTTTTAATTTCAGCATCTTGTGCTGGGCGGCCAGGCCGCACGCTTGACCACTCAGGGGCCCAAGCCCTGCGGGCGTGCACATGCCTATTACCTGCGCGCCACATGGTGATGTGGGAAATTAATTTCCAACCTTCCCCTCCCCAAGTTTCGAACCCGAGACCTCTCCTATGCGTGCACGCAAGCGAACCGTCTGATCTGCGAAGCCCCCTTGTAATATATGCGCAAATATAAATTATATACTAATCAAACCATTATTCTACTGAATTATATTTTATATTTTTTAATATAAATTAAAAAACATTGATTAATTGATTATTTTTTAAAAGAATAAACGAATAAATTAAAAATAAATTAATTGAGTTAAATTAAACAAATTAATTGATTAAAAAATAAAAAGAAGATTTTATATATTTTTTAAAAATTATTAAAATTTTATATATTAAAATTTTGTTAAATTAAAATTTTTAATGAATTTGTGATTAATTTAAATAAAATTTTAATTTTTTTAAGATTTTATATTTTTTATTAATTTAATTTTTAATTATTATCTTAGTGAATTTTTAATTTTTTAATGTACTTTGCGGTAAATGTTAATTTAATTTTAATTTTAAATTATTTAATTATTTTTCAAATTTAGCGACGGTTTTAAAACTGTCGCAAAAATTAATTTAATTTTAATTTTTAATTATCTAATTATTTTTTAAATTTAGCAACGATTTCTCAAAAACAGTCACTAAATTAATTTTTTAATGAATTTTTTGGCGATTTTAAAAAATCGCCGCAAATTTTAATTTTTAATTATTTAATTATTTTTTGAATTTAGAGACGATTTCTCAAAAACCACCGCTACATTGATTTTTAATGAATTTTGCGACGGTTTTGCGATTTTTAAAAACAATCGTAAATTTTAATTTTTAATTATTTAATTATTTTTTAAATTTAGTAGCCATTTTTAAAAAATCGCCGCTAAATTGATTTTTTTAATAAATTTTGAGATGATTTTGAAAAATCGTCACAAATTTTAATTTAAAATTAATTTTTAATTATTTAATTATTTTTTCAATTTAGAGACGGTTTCACAAAAATCGCCCCTCTTGTCCTTAATTTAATTATTTAATTATTTTCTAAATATAGCGGTGATTCTTTGAAAACCACCGCAAAATTACATGTTTTAATAAATTTTGTGGTGATTTTTCAAAACCGCCGTAAAACGTTAGGAAAACCGCCGCAAAAAATGTATTTTGCGGCTGTTTGTAAATCGTCGCAAAAAAATTGTTGTAAAAAATTAATTTTTTTATAGTGACTTATAGGTAAAAAAAAGTATAAGATTTTAAATAAAAACTCATCTTCAAGAGAGTGATGTGTTTAATGGTTGTAGTTTAGTTTTTCTTTTTCTTTTTCTTTTTAAGTAAATTTTAATCGATAATAAGGCTTGGTATAAGCGTAAGGTTGCTCTATTATATTGTGGCTTAGCGTTCATAGGTTGAAGTCAAGAAATAATTTCTTTGGTTATTGTGTTTTTCTTTACTTTTTTAAACAAAAGATAAAAAATGGTTGGTAATCTCAAATTTGGTATTTTCTTATATAATAGAGTATATGCAAAAATTGGCATTAATTATACATATGTTAAACCAAACCAAGCTAAATGGCATCCTTCTTCTCCTGTCTGGGAAATGACTATTGTAGCGACCCCACTTGATTTCTCCTTGGGGATCTTTGAGCATGGATCGAGGTGCAAGAAGATGGTGTACCTCTTGAAGATGAGTGCTAAGGGCCAAGAGATGTTTCTTGGGTCCCGTCGACGAGTCAACAATCAAGTGCCCACGGTATTCCTGAAAAACTCTTCTAGACCTCATAAGAGTTGAATATATATGAGCTTAAACAACCTTGTTGATGATGCATAAAACCACCCATATACTTACGAAGAAAACATACCAAATGGAAAATGAGTCTTCAACTTCGTATTCTGTAGCTGATTTTCTAAAAAAAAAAAAAAAAAAAGAATGGTGAGACTTTGCCACGACTGACAGGAAAGACACCTTGATATCTTTACATATATTGTTCAAACAGAGAGTGCTAAGGGCCTAGAGATTTTTGCGCTAAGTGTTGGCAACCTAACGAATCCCTCTCCTATTATTTGGGTTTGAGACTGACTATGATAAGCAATAATACTTTTACCACTAGAAGTGTTTAAAAGATTACTCAACCCATACGAAGAAACCAATATAATGGAGTTTTTCAAAAGGTCTAATTATTGTTCGAAACTTCTTGTTTCACGCTTAATCATTGTAGAATGGTCAATTTTAAAACCAAGAGCAAGAAATCACACGAGTTTAAGATTGAAAAGCATATGTAGTAGAAATGAACACAACTCCAACATCAAATTGGTGTTTTCATTACACAATTCCATAATTAATGTATATGGACTGAGTTATTAGTTAATCTCTGCACCAATTTGAAGTGTTTAAATTGCTGTAGTTTGATTTGTAAAAGCAAAAACACAATATATATGCTGGTTTCTTTCTCACACAACATCAGTTTGTTCCACTAAGTAGTGCTAAAATCCAAAGTTTAGGGAGCACAGAAGAGGATAATGAGAAAAAAACAGTAGAAGATACACATTAATGTTGTGCACATTAAAATTATGAATGAGGTGCACAATTAATTCATATTACATTGATCCAGTACAGGAATAGACATATACATATAAACAACCAAGAGCTGAGGAAAAGCATAAATTAAAAAACCAGCAGCCATACCCATACACATTATTATTTTACACCTCAGTTGCTTTGGGGTTGGGCATTAATTAATCATGCAGTGGGGTATGAGGCCATCATGGCAATGCCACAAAGGCCTTCTTTGGCGGCAATGCCTCTCTGCATCCTTATGTACCCTTCTTCTCCCCATGATGTGCCCCATGAGTTCTTCACGAGCCAATACTTAGTCCCATCCCCGTCGGTACCATAGCCAACGGCGGTGACGCCGTGGTCTAGCTCAGTCCCACACTCTCCCATAAAGACTCCACTCGAGTAGAATTGGAAGTCAGAGCCCCCAGCATCGATGGCGACCGAGACTGGCTGATTAGCAACGGCCTTTTGAAGGGCACTCTCACTGTTTGCAGGCACGTCTTCGTACCCATTTATCTTGGCAGCGTGGTTTCCGGCTTTGTTCTTGTTGCAAGTGCCGTCTGTACCCTGGTACGGATAGTTTGCTTCAGTTGTGAGTCCTTTGTTTTGTTTGATGAACTTAAAGGCATCATCCATCAGGCCACCATTGCAGCCCTGATCTTCGCCTGAAGTGTCACAGTCGACAAGCTCTTGCTCGGACAGGGAGATGAGCTTGCCGGTTGTTAGCTGGTTATTTCCTTCCATGGCTGCCACAGCTGAAAACGCCCAACAACATCCTATATATACACACACACACACATGTATGTTGTTGGGATGTGGTTAATTAGGAGACGAGCAACAAGCAAAATCCTTGTGGTTAGAAGAATATCAATGATATATGCATGCTTACCACACTGGCCTTGGTCCTTGATTGCGGTTACTGCTCCTTTCTTCCTCCAGTCCACGGTGGCTGGAACTGCAGTCACGTTTTGGTATCTGAAAGACGGCGCAACAGTGGAACAGACATGGCTCTTGAACCTGTTTCGCAATTTGAACTCGTCATTCGTAAGATCTGCAAATTGATTCACTCCTAACTTGTACCCACTGTGGCCTGCCTTATTAAACGACTCGATGCGTTCCACATTGGCCTTGAATATCCTGTAACGTTTCGCCTTCTCATCAGCATCCTTGTACTCCCGCCCATACCGAGCCATCCACTGCTCGTGTCTCAGCTGGCACATGGCTTCCTCCTCCTCCTGCTGCTGAAGCGAGCGAGAAGCTGCTTGGGTGGCCAACGTTGCCCAAATGAGCAACAAACCCAAGCAGACGAGGCTGCACTTGCTGGGGCTTTGGGAACCCATTGCTTAACTATTAATTAGGAGGTGAACTGATCTCATCTTTGCCATTGTGTTGTTTGCATTTATATAGCTAGAGAGATTGTAAAGTGTATATGATTGGGATATGTTTTAAATACTTTGTGATCACTGCGTGCCTTAGTGAAATGCTATATATGACTTGGACTATCCTATAATTTGCATACAATGTTCATATATAGAGTTGAAGGTTCCATAGTCGGAATGTCCCATGAAACTTGGAAGTGAAAGCTGCCTTTGACATCAATGCCACGGAAAGTTGACTGCAACTCATCTCTTGTATTTTAGAAGTGATTGATGATGTCATTATCTAATCATTTTGTATTAAAAATATTGAGAAGCTGATGGCATCGATTAACTGCCTGATCAAATGTTGTGATTTGACCCTTCCAATTGGCTGCTTCACTTGTCTCTTCGCAATGCTCTGCTAACTATATATATTATTTAGATCTAAATTGGGAGGGAGTGAATCTCAATCGCAATATGAATGTTTCTAATAATTATTATGTAACGAAATAATGGCTCTCTTCATCAGTCCCTCCATCTTAATTATTATCATTTTTTTTACTATTTTTATAATTTTAAAAATATTTCAAGACCGTTTCACAATATTAAAAAAAATATCAAAAACAAGTTTCCAATTACAAAAGGATTAGAGATGAGATTTCCATCTCTAACCAAGTTATGGACAAAATTTTTATAAATTGTATAAAACTTATGTTTTATTATTTTCTTTTATGCATTATGCATTCAAATATAATAAAACCATAGAGAAAGAGAATAATCAAATGGAGGAACTTTTATAAATTGTATTATGTTTGATTATTTTTTTTAAATTTATTATTTATTTTTAATTAGTAACTCATGGTTTATGGATTATAGAATTTATGTTTATATTTCTTTGAATGCATTATGAAATTTATGTCTATTTTTAGATTAAATAATTATATTTTATAATTTTATATATTAAAAATTATATTTACAAAAAAAATCTTATATTTTTATTTACGTATTTTTTTGCATTTCAATTTCCTACTTTTTTAAAATATATCTTTTTCCGTTTCCATTTTGTATCGTATCAATTTTCTATTTCTATTTTTATGCAACCTAGAAAGAGAATTCAAATTTTTGTACAAAATGTACGCATATAAGTTTATATGTACTTATTTGTTATGCAAATGAGTAAGCATGCCACCTAAATGATGTGACAAAATGAGTAGGCACGACACTCTTTTGATGTTTCCATGCATCAAAGATTGATAGTATGAATGAGCTTGAGATCTCAAATTTGAGTGTTGCGAGCCTTCATTGCTCTCCAATTAAGTTTGAGACATTGCCCCAATTAAATTCGAGAGATTGCCCAAAATTATGGGAACTGATTTGCAGTTGTGTCTAAAAAATTATATCTTCATTGATTGAGTGGATTTTTTTCTTTGTGTTGCCAAATACATTAATTATAATTAAAGAAATCAATGTTACTTCATTAAAGAAATCACACAAAATAATTATAATTAAAGAAGTAGTAGACAACTTGAGATATATTAGGTTTAACTTTACAAAAATTTAGAATGGAACTACTAATAATAAGAGGTTATACACTTAATTGTTATCCCAATGAGTAGTCACGTTGCCTAAATGATACAATAGTAAGTTTCGTTTTTTCTCAACTATCTAAATCTATTATGCACTGAAACATCTCGGGGGCTTTATTTCGAATGCCAAAAAATATTTCTAGGTTACTTATGCAATTTCAGAAATATTTTGGAGCAATTTTGTAATATTAAAAAAATATCATAAATCCATTTTTAATTCTGTCCTTGAAAAGGTTAAGAAATCAAAAAAAATTCTAGTTAGTTCCGTTTTAACTCAAAATTTTTAAATTTATTGTTTGTTTTTAAGAGTAAGTAAAATTTTAAATTTATTATTTTTATTATGTTTGATTTTTTTAAATATATTGGTTGTTTTTAATTAGTAAGTTATGGTTGATAGATGATAGAACATATGTTTATGTTCGTTCAAATACATTATGGAATTTATGTTTATCTGTTATTAAATAACTATTTTTATAATTCTTATATTAAAAATTATATTTACAAAAAAGACCCCTATTTTTGTTTTTAGCTTTTCTCCCACGTTTTCGTTTCCTACTTTTTTTAAAAATGTCGTTTTCCCATTTCCATTTTCTATCATATTTATTTTCTATTTCCATTTCCATTTTGTATCATATCCAGATATAAAATTGTTAGTTTATTTAGAAAAACCAAGAAAGCGCCTAAATTGTTTTATTTTTAAATCCATTATCCTTAATTGCCAAAAAAAATCCATTCATAGGAAATGAAAAAATTGTAACACAAACAACCACCTTCACATACCTTTAAATAGCATCACCACATCTCAAGCTTTTAATAGAGGTCAGGGCTATTTTTGTCTCATCAAACCAAAGTTTTTCTCACACACGTTCAAGAATAAATAATTTTCTTATTTGGAAATGCGAGGAATCAGCAAAGACAAGGGTCCCACATTTTTGTTCTGTAACGTGTTGGGTTACATGCAATCAACGCGTGTACTCGTTCTCACGTGAAAAAAGTTGGATACAGACGTGCAATTTCACCTTTAGTGGTCACATCACGTGAAAAACGTTGGATACAGCAGTGCAGTTTCACCTTTAGTGGTGACATGCGTTGAAGAAATAAATTATTATTTAAGTTAGAGACGTGAAGAATGAACTAAGATAGGCCTTACGTGTTTTTGTTCTGCAATGTGTTGGGTTACATGCAACTCGACAAGTGTACTCATTATCACGTGAAAAAAGTTGGATGCAGTTGTACAATTTCACCTTTAGTGGTCACATCACGTGAAAAAAGTTGGATACAACGATGCAATTTCACCTTTAGTGGTGACATGCGTTGAAGAAATAAATTATTATTCAAGCTAGAAACGTGAAGAATGAACTAAGATAGGCCTTACACGTTTTTGTTTTGCAATGTGTTGGAGTTGCATGCAGCTCAACACGTCAATTCATGCTCACATGAAAAATTTGTTCATAAAGATATAATTTCAATTTAATATAATTTTAGTAACCCCTTTTTCCACTACCACCACACTATAAAAGCCCCTGAAACTTCGACCTAGAGGTATAATTTCATTGCCTACCACCACCACTACATAATTTCACCACCCATCTTCCTCCCCCTCCTCCAACCACCACCCTCCTATTGTAAAATCCATAGACACTTCAACATTCATCATTATCATCACCATATGCTGCCTGAAGAGCCCTCCCCAAACATCCTCAAAATCCATGAAGCGTGGCCACGAAGGCCAAGATTTTGATCTTGATCTTCGAAGCCATTACTTCATGTATATTTAGGATGTTTGAACTTAATCATTCCTTTCAAAGGCAAGGTAAATTAGTTCAACTTTGGTCACCGTAAAATTATTTTTTGGGTTTAATTTTGACTTTGGTTTCCTTGCGGCTAATTGTTCCTTCTAGCCATAATAGAGACTACAATTTTGAAATTACATGGGAAGATTACAACTAATTGAATTATAGAAGTAAAAATAGTAAAAGTATTCGATAAATACATATAAAATCCCAATAATTGATTCATGTCTTGCCAAATGGGGGTTGTTTAGAGTAGATGATCTCTCCATGTTAGGTCATGGATGCCCTCGTATTCTTTGATTTCTTTCCAAATTAAGCTAAAGATAAAGGTATCAACTTAATACCATTTGGAAGCATATTGGATCATAATTTTAAAGAAATCTCTTAACGTAATGATAAAGAGGTTGTATAGTTTGCCTCAAGATGAGAGCTATGATGCACAAAAACAGTTCTGGGGTGTTGTTTTAGTGTTTCCAAAATGTTTCTTACATCAAAACACCAAACAACAAAAAAAAAAAAACATTTATAGGTCATTTTTGCAATTTTGAAAATTTTTCGAGGCCATTTCGTAATATTAGGAAAATATCAAAAACGTGTTTCCATCTACGAAGATGTTAGAGATTGAATTTTTTTCATTTTTAACTCAAAATTTTTAAGTTATAATTTTTTATATTAAACATAAAAAAATTTCTAATTAAAAATTCTTAAGAGGTGGAGACCATACTCTTTGATGAAAGTGGGGGAAATTTTATAAATTGTATTATGTTTGATTATTTTTTTTCTTAATTTATAATTTATTTTTAATTAGTAAGTCATAGTTTATAGATGATAGAATTTATATTTATATTTGTTTAAATGCATTATTAGATTTATGATTATTTTAGATTAAATAACTATTTTTATAATTTTTTATATTAAAAATTATATTTACAAAAAGATCCCTATTTTTTATTTATTTATGTGTTTCCTCCGTATTTTTGTTTCCTATTTTTTTAAAAGATGCCATTTTTTTTATTTCCATTTTGTGTCATATTTATTTTTCATTTTTATTTCTATTCTACCTAGCCTTCTTCACATCAAACTAAACAAAATAGTGTTCAAATATATTAAAGGTAATAATTCTATATGGATCAAAATGTTAGTAACAAACGCTGCATCAGCAATGCAGAATTGCTTGTATTTTAGTAATTAACTTGGATAAAATATATCGTTAATTTTTAAATTTTATATTTTTCAATAAATTAATCACTGTATTTTGACTTTTATCGCCACGATTATTGCTAAACTTTTATTTCTGTTAAAATTTAGTCCCTCTTTCGATTTTTCATCAAATTCTGTTAACAAAAATAATGTAGTATGCATTAATATAAATTTTAAAATCTAAATTTATAAATTTAATCTAAACACAATTGAATAATTTTGGGGTTTATATTAATGCATATTGCTTTAGTTTTCATTAACGGAATTTGACAAAAAATTAAAAGAGTAACTAAATTTTAATATAAATCAAAATTTAATAGATGTAATGACAAAAATTAAACCATACTAACAAATTTATAATAAAATATAAAATTTAAATTACCCTATATTCTTCTATTTGCAAATTATATTTCAAACAATTTTCCAAGTGAAAATTTAACTTCAATGTATAGATTGTGAACCATTCACACTAAATGAGTCTACTAAAGATTGGTGAGTTTATGCTCGTAGAGAGATTTAATCCCTAAGGTGGAGAGATTGCCCCGAATTGTGAGAATCAATATGTAGTTTTGTCTTTACAAAATTATATCTTCATTGATTGAGTGGATTTATTTCTTTGTGTTTCCAAATACATTAAAATTTTAGAAATTTCTTTTTTGTTTTTAATTTCTATATATATATATAGTGTGACATATTTTTAATCAAATTTCTTTTGTGAATTGAGATCTAATTTCCTAGATCAAACCTGCATAAAAAAAATTTATTTCATTGTGCATATATAAAAGGCGGTCAATGTTACTTCATTAAAGAAATCACACAAAATAAAGATAATTAAAGTAGTTGTAAACAAAGGGAGATATTTTAAGTTTAACTTTAGAAAAATTTAGAATGAAACTACTAATAATATGAGGTTATATAGATATATACGTACTTATTGTTATCCCAATGAGTAGGCACATTGCCTAAATGATACTGTAATACCCCGAGAGTCTAAGGTCAGGTCTAAAAAGAAACTCTAGAGAAGCTAGTATATATATATATATATATTAAGATAGTAAGGAAGGAAATAACACTACTTGAATACATTTTTAGCTGAATATAGATAAAGAACTCCCGATTTAGGCGTACTTGAACTAGGGTAGCTCAACGATTGGTGAGCCTTTGGAAGTTCGCGTAGGCCCATCAGGGTAAATTGATTCGGTTCTTCTTATCACTCGATGTGGGATGTTACAATGAATGTAATACCCCGAGAACCCAAGGTTAGGTCTAAGAATGGACTCTAGAGAAGGTAGTATATACATCGAGGATAGTAAGGAAAAAAATAACACCAGTTGGGATACCTTTTAGACTGAATGTGGATAAAGAACTCCTGAGTTAAGCACGCTTGAGCTAGGGTAGCTTAACAATGGGTGACCCCTAGAAGTTCGTGTAAGTCCATCAACGTAAGTTGATTCGGTCATTCCTATCGTTCGATGCGAGATGTTACAGGTGATATCAGAGCTGACCCTTGAAGAAGTGTAATAGCCAAAAAATTCTTAAGGTTATAAATGGGATTCTACGAAAGGTCTAAGTGGAATTTTTGAAAGAATGGGGCTATAAGGTACACTATCACAGTTTTAACTAACCAAATCGACCGCAGGGAGTGCCCCGGACCCTAGATGCTTAAGGGAATTGGTATAGTATTGATGAGTGATTTGAGGCATGATTTTAGGTGTCAAACAAAATTGGATTGGGAACGATTTTCGGTACAATTGTGGATCAGGATGAAAAATCGAATTGACGTAGAAAACTTCCAAAAAGTTAATGGAATGCTTTGAGGACTTAGATTTTATATGTAGAACAACCCTCAAGCAATTTCGGCTTGAAACAAAGGACTTAGGGTCAAAACGATCAACCGAGCCAAAGCGTAATTTATTAATTTTTCCTGATGGAGGTCAAAAAGATAGTTTTTTGGAAATTTTGAAGATGAAATAAAGAGTACAACACTTGTGGACCTTAGTGGTATTGTTGGAAAGATCATAGGTGCTATGGAAAGGATCGAAATGACATTTGGAAGAAACAAGGGGCCAAAGTGTAATAAAGCAAAATACAATGTGAACACTACAAAAACTATTGTCGCACTGCCATCGCATGTGAAGCCATTTTCCGGTGATAGGACTGTTGAGGGAGGGCTGGAGAAGATCGTATACAGCGTGGGGAGGCTTGGAGCCCAAGCTTTGGCTAGTGATTGGCTGTGTTTTTGGGTGTTTCTCATAGAGTTGATAAGGGATTTTTGATCCTTGCATCAAGAGGAAGAATTCTGGAGTTCTGGGGAAGGTTTTCATCAGGTTTCGAAGCTGTTCGAAGCTTCACCAAAAAGATCGAGGCGGACGCGCCTAACTGCAACCAGACTGTTGGGGGTTTGTCCGGTGAGCTTTCGGGCAACCAAGGGTGCCACTAAGATCGACTGAGGGAGATCTTCAAAGGGGTGGGATCAGATCGACTATCGGAGCAGTCGCCGGCAACTGGAAGTGAGGAAGAAGATCGGTGCGTGAGCTACACGCGCTTGGCGCGTGAGAGCACGTGGGCTAGGGGTATTTTCTGGAATTTGTTTCAATATTTTTCTAAAATTATTTTAGAAATTATCATGTTGAAAAATTTAGGAAAATGTTTGAGGAGATAATTATTTTGGAATTATTGAGGTGAAAACTAGGAGAAAAATAGAGAAAATTATGAAAAATTAAAGAAAATAGATTTTGATGCTCTTTTAAATAAATATGATGTTTAGGGAGTGTTATGGCTCGAGGTTGAGTATAAGTATGAGTGTTTGAAGTTTGACACGCAAATCAAGGTCGTGCATAAGAATCGAGGTGTTTTGAATACGTTCGAAATGAGTGTTCGCCCCCAAAACTTGATTTATTGTGAGTAGTTCTACCCTAAGAACTTGGTATTTGTGCTATCTAAATATGTTATGATCTCATGCAAAATGGTTTTGTTGCATGTAAACGGTAACTGGTGACGGTTGGTTTCATGTGGGAGGTTCGTCCTAAAACGTTTTATACATGTGCATTGTATTTTAAAAAATGTTATTTATATGATGCATTGAGTTGTGTTTTGTGACATTGTCTTGCGTTTTGTGTGGTTTATATGGGATGTTAGTCGAGAATGTTGTTTGGATAGTGTAACCGTAATTCCCCAAGGATGATGCCGAAATAATGTATAAGGGCATCTTGTGCTGGTGTGCATGCAGGGATAGCTACCTAGGTTTTCGTGCCAGGCCATATGGCCAAGGAAATTGCACGAAGATGACTGGTGGTCCATATGGGATTCGAATTTGGATTGGGTAATGGTTCCTGAATGCTTTTGAGTGAGAACGTAATCTTTGATGTAATTATGGTGAGTCGGGTTCTTGCGTTGATGTGACGCTCCTAGGCCGGGAATGGTAGTAATTGTTCTCGAGGTGTTGGGGAGATGCGTTGACCTTGCTCCTCTTAAGTTAGGACTGTGTTGTGTCAATGCGTTAATGTGGCGATGTTTCCTTTAGAGAGATTGCTCTTTCCCCATGGTTGGGTTAAGCGTTGTGAGGGATTCTCTTAGGCTAAGGCTTATCAGGTTGTGTCGGTTTGTTTTATGTCTTGTATACATTCATAAAAACGTGTTTTGAACTCTCACTTAGATGATTCATCATCTAATTTGGACTTTGTCCTTGAAATATTCAAACGTTCCAGGTGAAAATAATGGTACAAAAGGGAAAGGGATTGCCGAGGAGTGACGGTGATTAGTAAATAATTTATAGTATGTCGTTTTCAATTATGTTGTTTATTTTGATGATGTCATGTAAAACGATGGTTTGACTTTAAAGTTATGAATAAGATGATTTCGGTTATGTATCATTTGAGGTTTCGATATATCTTCCGCATTTATGATGAGTTACATGTCTTAGTTTATTCATTATTAAGTTTGATATATTGAGAAGGTGTAACGAGATTGTCGGGGAACGATTTATATATGAATTTTCTATTGGAAAAAAATATATCCCCGAAATCTTACATTATCTAACGCCTTGAGAGAAGTGGGGTGTTATAAGAAAACTATCCGATGAAGGCAAGAAGTGGTGCCAGGACTCGAGGGCCTGAACAAGGTGTGGCTCCTGATAGACTTCTAGGATGGCAGCCCCTAAAGGGGAGAAGATCTGGAGCCAGTTGTAAGGTCACATGACGAGGACGTCATGTGCTCAAGAAAAAGATAATGTAATACTCCGAGAGCTCAAAGTCAGGTCTAAGAAGGGACCCTGGAAAAGCTAGTATATACATCCAGGATAATAAGGAAGGAAACAACACTAACTAGATACCTTTTGGGTTAAATGTGGATAAAGAACTCTCAAATTAAGTGTGTTTAAACTAGGGTAGCTCAACGATGGGTGACCCCTGGGAAGTGCATGCATGCCCATCAAGGTAAGTTGAACTAGTTCTTCCTATCACTCGATGCGAGATGTTACAGATATGTAATATCCCGAAAGCCTAATGTTAGGTCTAAGAAAAGACTCTACAAAAACTAGTATATACATCAAGGATAGTAAGCAAGGAAACAATACCAACTGGATACTTTTTGGGCTGAATGTAGATAAAAAAAACTCGCGCATTAAGCGTACTTAAGTTAGGGTAGCTCAATGATTGGTGACTCTTGGGAAGTTCGCGTAGGCCCATTCGGGTAAATTGATCTGATCATTCTTATCGCTCGATGCGAGATGTTACAGATACGATAGTAAGAGTTTTCTTTTTTCTCAACTATCTAAATCTATGATGCACTAAAACGTTTCAATATTTCTACATTTTCAAAAAGCCAAAAAATGTTACTATGTTGTTTCTGCAGTTTCAAAAATATTTTGGAGAAATTTTCTATTATTAAGAAAATGTCATAAACTTGTTTTAAATTCCGTCCATGCAGTGGTCAAGAGATGGAAAAAGTTCCAGTCAATTCTGTCTCTAACTCAAAATTTTTAAATTCATTGTTTGTTTTTTTTAAAGTAAGTAAAATTTTAAATTTATTTTTTGTATTATGTTTGATTTTTTTTAAAATATATTGTTTATTCTTAATTAAAAAGTCATGGTTGATAGATTATAGAAATTATGTTTATATTTGTATGCATTATGGAATTTATGTTATTTTATTAAATAACTATTTTTATAATTTTTATATTAAAAATTATATTTACAAAAAAGAACCTTATATTTTTTTTTATTTAAGCATTTCTCCAACGTTTCCATTTCCTATTTTTTTTTGAAAAATGTCGTTTCCTTGTTTTCATTTCCGTTTCCACACAATATAAATATAAATTGTTAGCTTATTTAGAAAAAAGCAAGAAAGTACCTAAATTATTTTATTTTTAAATCCATTATCCTTAATTACCAAAAAAAAACTCATTAATAATAAATGAAAAAACTGTAACACAAACAACCACCTTCACGTACTTTTAAAAAGTATCCCAAGTTTTTGAAATCCTCATCATTCACTAATAGAGGTCAAGGCTATTTTCATAGTTGAAATGTGAGGAATGAGCAAAGATAAGGGCCCCACACTTTTGTTCTACAATGTGTTGGATTACATGCAACTCGACGTGTGTACTCATTCTCACGTGAAAAAAAATAGATATAATTGTGCAATTTCACCTTTAGTGGTCACATCACGTGAAAACACTTGGATATAATGGTGCAATTTCACCTTTAGTGGTGACATGCATTGAAAAAATAAATTATTACTCAAGTTAGAAATGTGAAGAATGAACTAAGATAGGCCTTACGTGTTTTTATTCTACAATGTGTTGGGTTACATGCAACTCAACATGTGTACTCATTCTCACGCGAAAAAAGTTGGATACAGCGACGCAATTTCACCTTTAGTGGTCACATGAATTGAAAAAATAAATTACTATCCAAGCTAGAAACATAAAAAATGAATTAAGATAGCTAGGCCTTACGTGTTTCTATTTTTGCAATGTGTTAGGGTTGCATAAAGCTCAACACGTTAGCTCATGCTCACATGAAAAGTTGTCCAAGAAGATATAATTTCAATTTAATATAACATCAGTAACCATTTCCCCTTCCACTACCACCACATTATAAAAGCCCTAGAAACTAGGGCCTAGAGATATAATTTCATTACCTACCACCACCATTACATAATTTCACCACCTCTCCTCCTTTCCTCCTTCAACAACCACCACACTACTATAAAATCCATGGAAACTTCAACCTTCATCATTATCATCACCATATGTCGCCTCAAGAGCCCCCCCAAACATCCTCAAAATCCATGAAGTATGGCCACGAAGGCCAAGATATTGATCTTCGTAGCCATTACTTCGTGTATATTTAGGATGTTTGAACTCAATCATTCCTTTCAATGGCAAGGTAAGTAAGTTCAACTTTGGTCCCCTTAATTTTTTTTTTTTGGGTTTAATTTTGACCTTGATTTCCTTACAGCTAATTGATTCCTTGTAGCCATAACAATTACAATTTCCAAATTATATGGGATGATTACAACTAATTGAATTATAGAAGTAAAAATCATTAAAGTATTCAACAAATACAGATCAGATTTCAATAATTGATTCGTGGCTTGACAAATGGGGGTTGTTTGGAATAGATGATCTATCCATTTTAGATCACGGATGCCCCCTCGTATTCTTTGATTTCTTTTCAAATTAAACTAAAGACAAATGTATCAACTTAATACTATTTGGGAGCATATTGGATCATAATTTTAAAGAAATCCCTTAACATAATGATAAGAGGTTGTATAGTTTGCCTCTAGATGAAAGCTATGATGCACAGAAATGACTTGGGGGGTGCTATTTTGACATTTTTAGAATATTTCCTATACCGAAACACCAAAAATCACCCAAAAAATATTTCTAGCTAGGCCATTATTTCAATTTTAAAAATTTTTCGAGACCTTTTTTTAATACTAGGAAAATATCATAAATATATTTCCATCCACAAAGATGTTAGAAACGAAAATTTTATTTCTCTTAAAATTGTCTCTCTTTCATTTTTTCATCAAATTCTGTTAACGACAATAACGTGGTATGAATTAATATAAATTTCAAAACCACTTGAAATTTGTAAATTTAATCTAAACTCGACAATCAAATAATTTGAGGGTATACATTAAAATTTGACAAAAAATTAAACCATACTAACTAATTTGGGGATTATTTTTCATTAACAAAATTTGACAAAAAATTAAAAGAGTAACTAAATTTTAATAGAAATCAAAATTTAATAGATGTAATGACAAAAATTAAACATACTAACTAATTTATCGTAAAATACAAAATTTAAGTTATCCTATATTCTTCTATTTGTAAATTATATTTCAAAAACATTTCCAAATAAAAATTTAACTTCAGTGCATGTAATAGTTTGTGAACTATTCGCATTAAATGAGCTAAGAATTGATAAGTTTATACTCTTAGAGAGATTTAATCCCTAATAAGTAGTTTGAGCAGTATATTATGAGATTTATAAAGTAATTTGAAGAATTAAAGAGTAAAAAAATTGACTTAATTTGTCATTAAAAAATGATACAAATAGTTCCCAAAATAAATTAATTTGTTTACACCAAAGCCAAGTTGTACCAATTTTGTTGCATTTATTTAATGGTTGATTTAGGAGAACTTACATCTGGGAATTGGGCCAAGACATGGGCCGCCTTACATGGAAGAAGGTATATATATTGGGCCAGCCTTCTAAGGACGTTGGAGACACCAATTGGACCATTTCTCCCTCACTTTTAAGCTTTGGAAAGTGGTAAGTGGCCCAATATTTTGCACCGATTAGGTAAACCGAATGGGTTCGTTTTCCATTCCACCCCTACATGCTTGTGATCATCACAACTCATGTATAATGAGTAAAAATCCCATTCGATATTTGTTTAATCAGCCCAATGTACGAAGCCACTTATCATTATTCTTCTGGCCTTATATATATATTATTACTATTACTATTGTCTACTCCAATAACGGTGAGACTCCCTCTGGCCTTGTTCTCTATTAGTTTTTTCAAATAATGTTGGAGTCTACTCGGACAACTATATGAAACTCTCTCGAACCTTATTTCTAGTAGTACTCCCGAACAACAGCGTGAGTTTAGTCACTCTTCTAAATAGCAGAGACTCTTTTTGACAATTATAACACTTTTCGGCACTCTCCTGAAGGCTTTGTTCTACACTTGATTTTTCCTTACCTTGAACCATCTCGATACAAATTTTACTTGTTGTATTCTGACAACAACAATTACATAATCAAATATCAAATTTTGGTGCTATAAAACTTATTAATAAAGTATAATACATCAATATAGAGTGTTAATTAAAATGTCAAACTTGAGTGTTTAAATTAGGGTAGCAAATTAGTCGAACTGTTCGTGAGTGGCTCAATATTTTACTCAACAAAAACTCTTTCGAGTTCGTTTGTTAAGGTAAACAAGTTAAGTTTAAGATTAATTTTAAAGCTCAATTTTTAAACTAGCTGAGCTTGAGTTCAGTAAAATTTAACTCATTACTGCTCACGAACATGTTCAATTAGAAACTCGTGAATATTAATAGACTCAATTAAAGACTTATAAATGTACTCGATTAGAATTCGTATATTGCTTGTGAACAAACTAGTTTATAAATACATTAATACATTTATTTATAATTACATGTTAAGCATGCCAGTTGCTAGCTAGTTAACTCCTCCCATGGCGACCACAGTTGAAAATGCCCAGCAACACCCTATATGTTGTTTGTTGAAAAGAAGAGAAGATGGATGTTTTAGGCATCCATCATCATATTGTGCCATAATATTAGAAATTTGGATTGTGCATGAATAAACATAGAAATCAAGAGAAAACTAGGAGTATAAAAAATTTAACACGGTTCGGTCATTGTCTATGTTCATAGTCTCATAAAATTCAAATTAGACTAGGACCCCAATGTTTATTTCCCGAGTCACAATCAAAGTTTAGACTGACTTATTGTGTGATAATTGTGACCCAAAATTCAGATTCTTCCTTCTGAGTAGTCCTTGACCTCATTCGTTGTAAAGGAGTCTCCTCAACATTGGCTTATTCCTCTGATCAACAAGAGCTCTTGCCTTTCAAAAAAGCAAGTTGAGAGGATGAAGAAGGAGCCGACGTTGGACCCTTGGACTGCACGAGGCCATTAAACGCTCAGGCACTCTTCTCCAAAGCAGGGGCCTTCTTAACAGCCCTACGAGCCGACCCCGAGCTCGGTTCAGCCCCCCTCTACATAGTGCGTGTTGCCTCACTTTCTCAACAGTTATCTTGGGGGCTATCTCACCTGAAATAAAAAGTAAGTAGGGTATGCAACAACAAGAGTTAGCCGAAAAAGAAAGACAGAGAATAAACCAACCCATGTAAGCTGCTAGACCCTCTGGGTTTTTTCTGTACTTGATGAAGGCCAAGATTTCCATCACCAGGAAATCCTCAAGGAGATCCACCGTCAACTGGTCCTCTAGACTTAGGTGTCGATATTCCACCCTCGTGATGGAACTCGACTCCTTATTCCAGCACAAATGGAATTTCGCAACCGCTTTATCATCCAAAAAGAAGGAGAACACATTCTCTTAAGAGGCTATTTTGAAGTAGCCGACCTTGAAATTCTTGTAGGAGCTATCAAAGGCCTTCAGTAACTTTCTTCTCGGAGCCCATTCAAAGAGATCCAACTACCTTTGTTGATGCCCTTTGACTGGAGGAAGGAAAAAAAGACCCCCATGCTCGTTCCCCAACCTAAGAAGCTGGACAACACTTCGAAGGCTCTCATGAAGGCCCAGCTGAGTCGGGGTAACATTTAACATCGTTAACACTGAGCATTGGAACTCGGTGAACGAAAGTCGAAGACGAAGATGTGTAAAAAATGTCTCGTACATAAAAATCGACCCCGAGTCTGTGGCCATGAAAACCTGCTTCTCTTTCCCACAGGGTTGACACTCAAACAAACCCTCATCTTCTTCAGCCGCTGACAAATGGATTTGCGACCTCAACACAACGACGCTATCCAGGGAGTTGTTGTAATACCCAGAAAATTCTTGAGGATATAAATGGTATTTTATAAGGGGTATATAAGGAATTTTCGAAATAATGAGGGTTTAGGGTACACTATTGTAGTCTTAAGTGACCGAATCGATCAAAGGGAGTACTCTGGACGCTAGAATATTAAGGAAAATGTAAAGGTGTTGACGAGTAACACGAGTTATGATTTTAGGCATCAAAAGAAGTGGGATTGGGAACAATTTTTGGTACAACTGTTGATCAGGCTGAGAAAATCAAATCGACGTAGGGAACATCCGAAAAGTCAACGAAGTGTCTTGAGAACTTAGGTTTTGTATACGAAACAACCCTTGAGCGATTTCGGGTTGAAACGAATGGATTTAAGGTCAAATCAACTAGTCTGGTCTAAGTGTAATCGTCTAATTTGCCTGAGGGAGGTTAAAATGATAGATTTTCGACAATTTCGAGGATGAAATGAATAACACTAAACTTGTGAGCCTTAGTGGTATAGTTGGATAGATCAGGGGTATCATGCAAAGGGCAGAAATGACATTGGAAGAATCTAGGGGGTGAAAGTGCAATAAAGCAAAACTTCAAGTGTGAGCACAAAAGAGAAATCGGTCGCCGCAAATCCACCGCACGTAGAGGCTATTTCCAGCGATGGGATGGCCAAGGAAGACTTAGGAAAGGTCGTATACGGCGTGGACTGGCTTGGAGGCCAAGCCTTGGTTGCTGATTGGTCAGAATTTGGCCAAAAATCGCCTATAAATAGATAGGTTTTGGCCGAGAATTTACACTCAAATTTCTCATGATTGAGGATGAATCAAAGAGAGTGGTTAAGGGGTTTTTGATCTCGAGGCATCAAGGATCAATTCTGGAGTTTTTGGGAGGTTTTTCATTGCGTTTAGAAGCTATTCGAAGGCTGGTCGGAAAAACGAGGCGGTTCGCCATGCCGCACCTGCAACAAACGATTTGGGGCACTTTTTCAGTGTCTCATTTTGGCCTGAAACCAGTGTCATTGAGATCGATTCATCAAGGGCTTCAAAAGGGTGCCGTTGTTTTAGCCATCAAAGTCGGCGGCAGCGGCCGAAAAATTGAGGAAAAAGGTGGCACATGGCTGCACGCGCCACACTCCACAGGCAGGGCGAAAACAACACAGGTGCGTCCAACAGACTTGAGTCCAGATCATCAAGTCATAATAGCAGGTGCAGGGTTCTCCCGAAACTAGATCCTGGGTGTCGTGTGTCTGGGTCAGAGTAATGCTCTTATGTTTTTGAGTCAGGTGTACGTTATGTAAGCCTAAGTGGGCTCATGTTGTGAATGCTTATGTAATGATGATTATGAGAGGTTATATGATAAAAGGTTATGGTTTTAATAAGGGTTGTGTGTGAGTTGTAGTTGCGTTATTGTTTGATATCATTTAAATAATAATCCTCTCACGAATCCTCTTTGTGTACGGGGCTCCAGGAGGCGAGCCGTTATACTTATATAATAGAGTAGATGCAAAAATTGACATTAATTATACATAGGTTAAACCAAATCTAGCTAAATGACATCCTTCTTCTCTCGACATGAATTGTAGCGACTCCACTCGATTTGTCCTTAGGGATCTTTGAGCATGGATTGAGGTGTAATAAGATGGTGTACCTCTTGAAGATGAGTGCTAAGGAACTAGAGATGCTTTTTGGGTCCCATAGACCAGTCACCAATCAAGTGCCCACAATATTCCTGAAAAACTCTTCTAGACCTCACAAGAGTTGAATATATATGAGCTTAAACAACCTTGTTGATAATGTATAAAATTGACCACCTATATGGTTACGAAGAAAACGTACCAAATGGAAAATGAGTCTTCAACTTCGTATTCTGTAGCTGATTTTCTAAAAAAAAAAAAAAAAGAGAATGGTGAGACTTTGCCAGGGCTGACAAGAAAGACACCTTGATATCTTTATATATATTGTTCAAACAGAGAGTGCTAAGGGCCTAGAGATGTTTACGCTAAGTGTTGGCAACCTAACAAATCCCTCTCCTATTATTCGGGTTTGAGACTGACTATGATAAGCAATAATACTTTTACCACTAGAAGTGTTTAAAAGATTACTCAACCTATACGAAGAAACCAATATAATAGAGTTTTTCAAAAGGTCTAATTATTGTTCAAAACTTGTTGTTTCACGCTTAATCATTGCAGAATGGTAAATTTTAAAACCAAGAGTAAGAAATCACACGAGTTTAAGATTGAAAAGCATATGTAGTAGAAATGAACACAACTCCAACATCAAATTGGTGTTTTCATTACACAATTCCATAATTAATGTATATGGACTGAGTTATTAGTTAATCTCTGCACCAATTTGAAGTGTTTAAATTGCTGTAGTTTGATTTGTAAAAGCAAAAACACAATATATATGCTGGTTTCTTTCTCACACAACATCAGTTTGTTCCACTAAGTAGTGCTAAAATCCAAAGTTTAGGGAGCACAGAAGAGGATAATGAGAAAAAAACAGTAGAAGATACACATTAATGTTGTGCACATTAAAATTATGAATGAGGTGCACAATTAATTCATTTTACATTGATCCAGTACAGGAATAGACATATACATATAAACAACCAAGAGCTGAGGAAAAGCATAAATTAAACAACCAGCAGCCATACCCATACACATTATTATTTTACACCTCAGTTGCTTTGGGGTTGGGCATTAATTAATCATGCAGTGGGGTATGAGGCCATCTTGGCAATGCCACAAAGGCCTTCTTTGGCGGCAATGCCTCTCTGCATCCTTATGTACCCTTCTTCTCCCCATGATGTGCCCCATGAGTTCTTCACGAGCCAATACTTAGTCCCATCCCCGTCGGTACCATAGCCAACGGCGGTGACGCCGTGGTCTAGCTCAGTCCCACACTCTCCCGTAAAGACTCCACTCGAGTAGAATTGGAAGTCAGAGCCCCCAGCATCGATGGCGACCGAGACTGGCTGATTAGCAACGGCCTTTTGAAGGGCACTCTCACTGTTTGCAGGCACGTCTTCGTACCCATTTATCTTGGCTGCGTGGTTTCCGGCTTTGTTCTTGTTGCAAGTGCCGTCCGTACCCTGGTACGGATAGTTTGCTTCAGTTGTGAGTCCTTCGTTTTGTTTGATGAACTTAAAGGCATCATCCATGAGGCCACCATTGCAGCCCTGATCTTCGCCTGAAGTGTCACAGTCGACAAGCTCTTGCTCGGACAGGGAGATGAGCTTGCCAGTTGTTAGCTGGTTATTTCCTTCCATGGCTGCCACAGCTGAAAACGCCCAACAACATCCTGTGTATAGATATGTTGTTGGGATCTGGTTAGGAGATAAGCAACAAGAAAATCCTTGTGGTTAGAAGAATATCAATGATATATGCATGCTTACCACACTGGCCTTGGTCCTTGATCGCGGTTACTGCTCCTTTCTTCCTCCAGTCCACGGTGGCTGGAACTGCAGTCACGTTTTGGTATCTGAAAGACGGCGCAACAGTGGAACAGACATGGCTCTTGAACCTGTTTCGCAATTTGAACTCGTCATTCGTAAGATCTGCAAATTGATTCACTCCTAACTTGTACCCACTGTGGCCTGCCTTATTAAACGACTCGATGCGTTCCACATTGGCCTTGAATATCCTGTAACGTTTCGCCTTCTCATCAGCATCCTTGTACTCCCGCCCATACCGAGCCATCCACTGCTCGTGTCTCAGCTGGTACATGGCTTCCTCCTCCTCCTGCTGCTGAAGCGAGCGAGAAGCTGCTTGGGTGGCCAACGTTGCCCAAATGAGCAACAAACCCAAGCAGACGAGGCTGCACTTGCTGGGGCTTTGGGAACCCATTGCTTAACTATTAATTAGGAGGTGAACTGATCTCATCTTTGCCATTGTGTTGTTTGCATTTATATAGCTAGAGAGATTGTAAAGTGTATATGATTGGGATATGTTTTAAATACTTTGTGATCACTGCGTGCCTTAGTGAAATGCTATATATGACTTGGAATGTTCATATATAGAGTTGAAGGTTCCATTGTCGAAACGTCCCATGAAACTTGGAAGTGAAAGCTGCCTTTGATATCAATGCCACGGAAAGTTGACTGCAACTCATCTCTTGTATTTTAGTAGTGATTGATGATGTCATTATCTAATCATTTTATATTAAAAATATTGAGAAGCTGATGGCATCGATTAAGTGCCTGATCAAATGTTGTGATTTGACCCTTCCAATTGGCTGCCTCACTTGTCTCTTCGCAATGCTCTGCTAACTACATCTATTTTTTAGATCTAAATTGGGAGGGAGTGAATCTCAATCACAATATGAATGTTTCTAATAATTATTATGTAACGAAATAATGGCTTTCTTCATCAGTCCCTCCATCCCTCCCACCGTGATCGACATCGGCGCCACACTCTCCTGTGAAGACTCCACTCCAGTCAAAGCCGCCGCCGGCGTCAATGTTGACCGAGACAGGCTGATTACCAACGGCCTTCTGAAGGGCACTCTCACGGTTTGCAGGCAGGTCTTCTTCGTACTCACTTATCTTGGCTGCGCGAGGTTTCCTGCTTTGTTCTCGTTGCAACTGCCGTCGGTTCCCAAGCATTGGAATATTATATTGTATATTTGTATTGATCTCACATACAGCCCAATACATCAATATACAACTATTATTTTTAATATAAAATTAAATATCTAAATAATATTTGGTAATAATTATAACCTTCTTCCATGATGCAATGAGAAGGCTCGGGGTGCCCTTTCAACGTCTTCGAAATGTTTTTTTTATTGAAACTTTAAAAAATATCATTTTTTTTTTACTATTTCTATAATTTTAAAAATATTTTAACATCATTTCACAATATTAAAAAAATATTAAAAATGAGTTTCCGATCACAAAAAGATTAGAGATGAGATTTCCATCTCTAACCAAGTTATGGACAAAATTTTTATAAATTGTATAAAACTTATGTTTTATTATTTTTTTTTATGCATTATGCATTCAAACATAATAAAACCATAGAGAAAGAGAATAATCAAATGGAGGAACTTTTATAAATTATATTATATTTTATTATTTTTTTTAAATTTATTATTTATTTTTAATTAGTAACTCATGGTTTATGGATTATAGAATTTATGTTTATATCTCTTTGAATGTATTATGAAATTTATGTCTATTTTTAGATTAAATAATTATATTTTATAATTTTATATATTAAAAATTATATTTACAAAAAAATTCCTTTATTTTTATTTACGTATTTTTTTGCATTTTCGTTTCCTACTTTTTTTAAAATATACCTTTTTCCGTTTTCATTAATTTTGTATTGTATCAATTTTCTATTTCTATTTTTGTGCAATCTAGGAAGGGAATTATAGGCGCCCCTAACCAGGACCCACAAAAAGATGACATATATTGTAATACCCCATGTGTAGCTAAGGTTAACACGTAATTTCGATGAGTTTAGAATATCGAAAAATTGGTTTGATAGTAGTTATTAGTACCGAATCAACAAGGAATGCCTCGGAATGAAATTATCTAAGGAAAATTATATGGTCTCAACGAGCGTATCGACATAGGATTTATGGTATCGAAAGAAGTCGGATCGGGAATAATTTTCGGTACAGCTAAAATACAGCTGTTATTTAGGCTGTAAAACCAAATCGTCGTAGGAGGCTCTCGAAAAATCAACGGAACCTAGGGGGGCTTCGATTTTGCGTAATGAGTAACCCTTCAGTGGTTTTGGGATGAAACGATAGCCCGACGAGGATGCTAGGGCAAAAATCATCTATATCGAGTAAAATTTAAGTTATTAATTATGAATTTTTAGTATTGTAATGTAAATTAATTTGAGGTTTAAGGGCATAATTGTAATAAAAGAATTTCCCTAGTGATATTATGAGAAAATTGAGGATTAATATACAATTTTTTAAATCTGTTATTGTGATATATAGTATATGTATATATATATAGATACGGGCGTGTAATCAGTCATGCCTCTGTAACCAGCCACGCCTTGCATTTCAACCCATACCCTGCAACCTTCTCCCCATGCCCTGAAAATCAGCCGCGCCTCTGCAAGTTTGGAAGGCCTTACACGCAATAGGTGATGGCCACAGCAGGTTGGGTCGTTGGGATGGCTATAAAAAGGGGGAAGAATGTGAATGAGGGAGGCAGGGAGTGGAGCTTGGTTGAGAGCTTTAGTAGAGGGAGAGAGATAGCAAGATCAAGGGAGAAAGGGCGAGGCCGATAGAGAGATCGAGAGAGAGGAAGCTGGCCGCGTCGGGTAGCCACCATGGTCGCAAGCCGCGGCCATGGCAGCCGAGCAGCAAGTGGCCGAGCAGAGCGGGGCGGTGGGCGAGCTGGTGCGGCGGCCCAGCAAGTTGCTCGGTGGCTGGCGAAGCGGATGAGACCGACCGGTGAGGTCGAAGGCAGCCGGAGAGGACGCAAGCTCGCGGCGGCAGCCATGGCCGCGAGCTCCAACTGCAGCAAGGCCACACCAGCCGCGGGCAGCTCCAGTGGCGGTGCAGTGGCCGGGGAGGCCGTCAACGGCGATCACGGTGGTCGACGGGCACGGGAAGGAGGGACGGCGGAGCTGTCTGTGCGCGTCCATGGTGGAAGAAAAAAGAAGCAAAGGAGGGAGGAAGAAGGAGAGAAGGAGAAGAAGAAAAAAAAAAAAAAAGAAAAGAAAAGAAAATAGGAAAAATTGGAAAAAATCCCAAAAAAATAGGAAATTATGTTTCGGTAATATCCCGGAGATTTTGGCAAGAAAAACGGCTCGAGCACGCGTTTCGGGAATATGGCAGGCATACCGAGGAAATCGAAGATGCTAAGTTAAGGTGAGTAAAATTTCCTAGAAAATTGCAAAAAATTCCAGAATATTATTTTATGAATTGTCGTGGTGAAATATTTGAGAAAATAGTTTTAGAAATATTTAATTTGGAATTATTGAGGAAAAATAGGAAGAAATAGAGAGAAAATTAAAGAAAATGCCAGAAATTATGAAAAAATATGTTTTAATATTTATTTAAATAATTATGGTGATTAGGATACTTTGAGGCTGAAATTGAAGAGACTTGTGCGAATTTTGAGGTTGGTACGCAAATCGAGGTGATGCAAGAGGCAAGGCACGAATACTGAGGTAGCTCGATAAACTTGAGAAGGTAAGTGGTACTCCCTAATTAAAGTTAGTTTTATGGAAAATGCTTGGTTTATGTTCCTCGAAAATGTTTTTATCATATTGACATGCCCTGATATGTATCCATCACGTAGACTGCATACATGACTATGAAATGCATAAACACACGTTGATATCATTAATCACCCGCATTTGTGGCCGTAGGGAGTACGAACTGGCACCGCTATTTTACTAAGGGTGCACCCATACACCTCGGTCTCGAAAGAGGGGGCCGCAAAAATGGTAGGCAGCATGAGGGGTGCAGTTGACACCTACGATGAAAAACATTGTATACACACATGACATAGCATTATGCACCCTTACTTAGATGATTTATTATTTAATTTGGGATTTTGCCCCTGGAATATTCAAACGTTCCAGGTGGAGATTGTAGCAGATTCAAGGATAAATGAGGCATGAAATGACACTTATCAGAGTGCATGAAGAATGGAATGTATGTTACGTAGCCCCTGTATTTAAGTTCTGCTACTTTAGATTCTGAACGTTTTGAGAAATGTTGAAGATGTAAGAATTTATTTATGATTAATGTTAAGATATTAGGTTTCGATCTTTGCTTCCGCATTTGATGTGTATAGTGATTCTCTTTCGAGATTAATAGTTGGGAATTCCGGGACGGATTCGAGGAATGATGTGATTTAGCCTTAGTGTTTGAAAAAAAAAATTTATTGTCCTGAAATTGTCCCAATTTATAACGCGCCGGAAAAACGAGGCGTTACATATATGCCAAAACCAACTAAAAGCATTACATATCCTCCTTGTTATAACAACGGAAGCCACACTCATACATTTTTATCTATAGTCATATACATTAGGGTCCACACACCCATATAAACAAACGTAACTTAATATTACACTTCATATTAGGGTCCACAAACCCAGCATATCCCCTCAGGGGTACAATCTATAACATAACTAGAACATAAACAAGCGTAGCTTAATATTACACATCACAAAACACCCCCCAAGGACCTTTTGGTTAAGACGGCTCTGTACACACTTCTACCCCAAGGCTCCAATTTCACTTCGCTCGCCCTCTTTTTTAGCCTTACCCTTACCTGGAATGATACAAGCAAATATGAGCACAAGGCCCAACAAGTATAACTAGAAGAAAACGAGCATAAGAGTAATGAGTATTGAGAGGCAAAACAGTTATGAATGTCATTTAAGGTACTTTCACATGATAACATGATGAAACATGCAATCATGTTCACATGCAATTCTTTTAAAACCATAATCATGGGACTAAAGTCCAAAACAATAGACCGAAGTCCATATCATAAGTCTGGGACCGAAGTCCAACTCCGAGCCGAAACTTTCTCAGAGGATATATCTTGCGGAATTGTCCGTTGCGCACATCATGAGACCTTTACATATTTTTAAAAACTATTTTCATGCACATGTTTCATGTATCCTCATAACATGCATATTTGTAGTAACTTCTCATATATAACTGACATGTAATTAAAGAAGCAATATGCACAATAAGGCAATATTCACGCAAGATAACGTCAAATTCTTGCATGTCCACAATAATGCATCATTCCCAAAGAAAGATAGGGTGATTCAAAGCCCTATTTGAGACTCAAAAGGCATAACTAAGAACCATAAAATAATTTACTAGGAAATGAGAGTAATTCGTAAAGTGACCTGCTAAGATAGAAACTTAAACTTGCAATAACAAGAATAAGAGTACGGAACTAGCGTGAAGAGAAATTGAACTTGCAATTTAAAAACATAAACTTGAGAAAAGAGGAACTGAACTTGTCTTAAATATTTTCTTAATTCTTGCAGTGTACCGAGGTTGCTTATGCCACAGGCCAAACTTACACGGGCAGAATTTTCCTTAATTTCTCCAAAATTCTCCCTAATTTCCCCAAAACTTCCCCCCCAAAATCCCCCATTTCACTCAATGCCAATGCCATGGTCTATTTATAGGCCAAGGGGTAGAGGAAATGTAAAAATAACTTGGGGCACAAAATAATTAGGTTTGGACAACAAAGGGGTAGCTGGACGCTTGGCTGGAAAAGCCAGCCATATGGGCGCACAGCAGGGCTGGTGCGGCCTGGCCGTACCTGCTTGACTGCACTCTCACCCTGCAATTAAAACACAAAACAAAACACAATAAAAATTTTATATTTTATTTATTTATTTAGGCGAGAGGTTTATACTCGTCAGTGTACGAGTGCAGTTGTAGTTCAAATTTAAATTTATACTTTCTGGATAAGTCCAGGTCGTCCACTGAGAGATTTATTTATGGCAAAAGAAAAAAAAGAATGTCACACACACGCACACGCATTTAGATGGATTGATAACATGATTTTTTATGATTTTTTTAGATAACAAATACTAGAAAATAAAGCAAGACAGAAGTTGAAATAAATACTAAACGTGAGAATATGAAATTGGAAAGTACTTGAGTTAAGACAATTTCAGTGCCAACCCGTTGATTCCCAAATATTAGCATAAAAGATTAGCAACATTAATTTAATTTCAGATATGAGGATTTGTTATTAAATGCAATTAAAGATAATGATAGCTCTAGTTTAAGCAATCCCCATACATGATATGCGGGATTCTAATTTAAGAAACTACCATAAATTCAATTACAATTAATACACAAAACAACTAAATTAATCATTCGGGTTTGGGTATGATAGCGTTTCCAGTTCTAGTAACTCTCATGCGTGACATGAAAGCTCTAAGTTAGGCTTACGCTCCAATCCAAACCTAGTGATTTTTCAATAATCAAAACACACTCATATTGAAGTTTAAACCAATGTTACTCATTTAAAGCGTAGCTTTCTTTGGGAATCATTGGCGTTAGACACTGTCCTTGCCTTAACCCAAGATTAGATTTAGCTACTCATCTCTATTAAATTAATTGACAACAATTTAAATGACATAATTTAAATAACAGAATTTAAATGACAGGAATTAAAATAGAAGAAACTAACCGGCCATTTAGGCGGTAGATAATTAAAATACAAGAATTAAAATTGCAAGAATTTAAAGGCAAGAAACTAACCGTCCATTTAGGCGGTGAACAATTAAATGACAAGAATGAAAATTGCAGAAATTTAAAGGTACAAATTAACCGGCCATTTAGGCGGTGAATAATAAAGTAATAATAAATGACATAAGAATTTAAAAGAAGAAATGAAGGAAGTAAGATCACAAGAGAGAATACTAAAGAAAAGGGGAAAGAACAAGAACAATTCTCAAAGAGAGAATTATAAGGAAACAACTAAACTTTGATTCAAGAATAATAATCACACTTACAAATGCAATCAAGTGATCTATTTATAGGCCACAAGATGCAATACAAACCACACAATTTCAATTATTCAACTAGACATAATTATATCTAATGGGCACTCACACACTTAAAGTTAAATGGATTTTAGCTATAATACACACCTAATATTAAATGGATTTTAGCTAAAATACATACCTAATAAAGCATTCATAAAGTTAAATGGATTTTAGCTATAATATCCACCTAATAGTTAAGTGGATTTTAGCTAAAAAACACACCTAATAAAGCTCTCACATAAAAAATAAAAATAGATTTCTATAAATTGATTTTTAATCTTCATTAGGATTAAAAATAATCCTTGGGCCTTCTCCAAATAATATCTTCCATGGGTTGCTCAAATTGGGCCTTAATTCTTCATGGGCTTAAATTCTTCATGGACTTTAATTTTTCATGTGCTTGATTTCTTCATGGACTTGAATTCTTCATGGGCTTGATTTCTCCATGGGTTTGATTTCTTCATGGACTTGAATTCTTCATGGACTTTAAGTCTTCATGGGTTTTAATTCTTCATGCCTAAAAAAATAAAAATAATTTAATATTATTAATAAATTATATATTATATATATGTATTACACATGGCACATATATATATATTATATTATATTATATTATATATATTACATGAATGCATATAATGATGTATATGTATTATATATAATTTTATATATTATTATTATTATTATTAAATTTTACTTTAAAATTTCATTTCATTCATTTTTCAATTTAAACTTGCATAGAACCATAAAATATATATTAATATCTAATTTAAACTATTTTTAAGATCAAAAGAAGGATATAATTATAACAAAATTTTTATAAAATTAATCACTAATCATACCCCCAACTTAAACATTGCTAGTCCCTTAGCAATCAGATTATACACCTGCCAAACTTTATTCACAATAACTGTATGAATGTAAAAATTTCAAATTCGAAACCGAAATGCATAAAATTAAATAAATAATTTAGCATTCTAAATCAGATTTTTGGTTAAAGGTCATACAATCTCAGGAATGGAAATTAGGATAACCAACACACAGACTTACTCCCTCGAAGTTTTGACTTCAAATCTTACTATGGATTTTCTCTCCAATAAAAAGGATTTCTCAGGTGTACACACAAGGGGGTGCACCGTTATAAGAGTAAATACAGAACAAGTTCAAAACTCGGTGCCATCCCAAATACAAGGAACGTATTTTCATGAAAGAATAAGGAAATTGACATAGCTTCATG
Source organism: Diospyros lotus (assembly GCF_014633365.1). Classification (NCBI taxonomy): domain Eukaryota; kingdom Viridiplantae; phylum Streptophyta; class Magnoliopsida; order Ericales; family Ebenaceae; genus Diospyros; species Diospyros lotus. The sequence goes on along the minus strand of NC_068347.1, from coordinate 1,299,092 downwards.
ATTGGAATAATGCTCTAGATGAGTAACTTCTGAATTTAAACATGATTCCCTACTCCAAACTCGAATTCTGAGATCACATGATTTATAGCATCAAAAGGGACTAGACTGGGTTGTAATGGGGCTATAAGGTTAATACGGGTTGTCAAAGAAAAGGTAGAGTGTGCAAAGGGTGTGTCGGGAATTTTTTTTTTTTTTTTTTTTTTTTTTAGCATTCATTTTGAAACAGTTATGCTGAATAACTAAGAGAATTTGCCCCCCTTTTTTTTCACTTTTTTTTTTCTTTTTTTTTTTTCTTTTTTTTTTCTTTTTTTTTCTTTTTCTTTTTAAATATGAAAATAGATAAACAGACTAATTCCCAAAATCACACCAGATTGGATAAAATTCATATGGTTATGGGTTAAACAAGGGTAACGAAAGAAGTTGTACTACAAATGGCTCAAATGGGCTAACAAGAGGTTGATTTAAAGAAAAAAAATAAGCTCAAAATGAAAGAAATTGATCCCCCTATCATGCTTCTCAGTCATCTAATTCATAGTTTGAAACCAGTCAAATTCATCCGCTATCATACTAGACATTCAAAGCGAATTGATATTTTGAAGCCATTGAAAAGATAAGATAAACAAGAGAGCATATTTAGAGTAAGTGTTATTTCACTCAGAATTAACGGTTATTAGGCTCAAACACTTGCTTGGGTAATAGTCTCCACTTCTGTTGAGGGATCATACAGTGTACTAATCAGCTAATTACTGTTACCTTTGACTTTATGACCGATAACCAATTTCTAAATTTTGAATCCCTGATGAATGTAAATTACTTATTCTCATGCATAAACGTTTTCAAATGAGAAATCAATGCATTCATGTTTCGTATTGCAAACTTAACCGGCTATCAGTGCATAACTTTAAAGCTTTAGGAATAGCATTATTTAAAACACATAATAATTTTTTTTTTTTTTTTATAAGAGTAGATAAAGACAATCAATTCCCACAAGACTACAAACTAGTAATTACAAACTCACAGTTAAATATAAACCAGATGATTCATGACTAGACCTTACACCCCCCAACTTGAATTGCAGTAATAAATCAGGGTTGTTAGGAATACCTGTAACTCCACAAGTCCATAGATTTGCTGTGAACTGCTAAAACTTAAACAACAAATGAGCACACCATATAGATATATATTTATATTTTCACACCAAAATAAAAATTTCATGCAAGTCATAAGATAAGCAAAATGCGTCTCAAGAGTACAAAAAGTACTCCTTACTCAGCCATCTTATCAAAGACTTTGCTAACAACATTCCACAGTTTTGTTTTTTTTTTTTTTTTTTTCAAGAACACAACCAAAAAAATCCTGCAAGTTGTACAATAACTAGATGCGTCTCAAGAGTACAAAAAGTACTCCTTACTCAGCCATCTTAATAAAGAGCATTTCTCACAGTGATAAATCTAAATTAATCGGACCCCTTGGGCGCTTGTTACTAATTGCCTTAGACCAGTCTATCCGAGGCTCATGAGGATCGTACTGTGGAACATAAGCATGTAATTTCTCTAACAGCTTATCAATGGTGGATGCAGAAATGAGAATCTTTCTTGCTGAACGAGAAATGAACTGTTGGTCCACAGCCTGATTAAGAAAAGAGAGTAACCCATCGAAAAAATGGTTAACATTTAAAAGTCCAATGGGTTTGGTATGGAGATTACTCTTGGCCCAGGAGATTATACAGAAGATTTCTTTAAGTGTTCCAAAACCTCCTGGTAAAGCAATGAAGGCATCTGACTGATAAATCTTACAAGCCATGTGCTCAGACATAGAAGTCGTTTCTATAAGTTGACCGCGTGTAATCCCGGAAATATGTGGTTCAGCTAAAGGGATTGGCATTATACCTACCACAGATGAATTTCCAAGATGTACAGCTTGTGAAACATAACCATTCAATCCACGACTTCCCCCTCCATATACCAAATTAATTTTTTTCTCTCCTAATTTTTTACCAAGTTCGTTCGCTGCAAGTGCGTAACAAATATCACTCCCAAGTTGAGAGCCACAAAGTACACATATGGTTTTAATTTGACGAACGAACTGCCCTTCCATGTTTGTTTCTTTTGTATGTCCTGAAAAGAAGTTTGGAGATCAAAAGTAGCTATACAACAATTCAACAAGAAATAAATACAAACAAAAATCTTGCGTATATATAAGTAGTTGTGATTGTGGCTCACATCTTCCTCTGGTTTTACGTCCAGAAACGGCTTAAACACTTTCTATGAAGTGGGGATAAGCTTCCCATCCAATTTTCTTATAGATTGGCAAACAGGGTCGTTTTTAGTCAGATTCCCAAGACTATAGCGTTGGTGGTCACTTCTGAACTGGGTCCATAAAGCAAGAAGTTCTCTTTGCACTATTCCACACGGATGCGTCTCAAGAGTCAATCGGATATCATCCAGAGACTCCTTACTCAGTCCATCCTTTATGAAACTAATTTTATCTTCTCGATTTATGGACGTAAACCCCACAGATTTGCATCGTGTGTTACAGGTCCATCGAGCACATTTGTAACAACCATTCACTCTTTTCGCTCTTCTTTTCTTCGCAAAACTACTCTTCCCTAAGCCTGGAAAATGCTTAAAACTAGGTGAAGTTTCACCAGCTAATCGAACTTTTGCTTCGATCAGCCAACGAATATCTTCAGGGATGTTATTAAGCATCAACAACCTAAGTCTTTCACACCTAGCAACATAAATTTTTTTCAAATCATTCTGCGGGAGAGATGGATAGTACTTGTGAATTTTTGAGAGATAAAGATCCATTTTTTTTTTTTTTTTAAACTATACTAAGAAAAAAAAGTAAAGAACTATAAACTTTACAAAAGGGATGAGAGTACCTGATCGGAGAATAACACAAAAGAGAGAAGACTGAGCTCAAGAAGGGTGGCTTGCCTTATATAGATATGGAGTCTCTTATAGAGCAATGACCATCACTATTTTACACTCGGCTCGAGGCATGCCATAATTACAGGGTTATGCTTGGCGTCTCTTTTTCAACGCTTGGTGCCTCATTTTTCAACATTTGGCAGTGTGCCTTATCCTTTATAGGGCAGTGTGATTGCACTGCCCAAGAAAAGATAGCTACCACCAGCGTCAATTCTGTCTCTCTCAATTCAAAATTTTTTTTTTTTTTTTTTTTATTATTATTTTAATTTTTTTTTTATTCTTATTCTTATTATTATTATTTTTTTTTTGATTTTTTTTTTGTTAATAAATGTTTTGTTTTAGGGGCCCAATAAAATCATACATACCACACAAGACAATATTATCGAGTCTAACAAAATTATTTGCACAATAGATCAGTTTCAAACACCAATAAAATCAAGTACACCTTACCCCCCAACTTAAATTGCGCATTGTCCTCAATCGACAATAAAAGGATAGAAGATAGGCATACCTGGTGGTCTTCAATGCATGAACTCGTATGCAAAAAAAATTTTTATTTAGACTGCACACAGAGAAACACTATTTGAATCAAAGTTAATTAAGTAATGCAGAAAATGAACAACTTATATATATAATTCTTTATTATTTTATTTTATTTTTTTATTTTTTTATTTATTTAATTTTATTATTTTTTTTTATTTTTTTTTTTCAGATCTATAAACATCCATTTAACCTAAATGGAAAGGTGGTCTTTTAACGTCAGATTCCCAGACGATAGGAAACTTTCCCTACTCATCAGATGATGATGGATCATCTAAATCCACAACTCCTTCATTCTCCTCAACACTACCCTGGTATGGTTTCAACCTATGACCATTGACTGTTAGAAGCTGTCCTGACTCCGGATTTTCTATCTCAAATGCCCCATATCCTGAGATGGACTTGATTACAAAGGGGCCGACCCATCGAGACTTCAATTTTCCTGGGAATAGATGCAATCGAGAATCATACAAGAGTACCCGTTGCCCTACCTGAAAGCTTTTTCGAATGATGTGCCGATCATGTAACTCTTTCATGCGAACCTTGGCCAATCGTGCATTTTCAAATGCTTCATTCCGAATTTCCTCAAGTTCATTCAATTGGAGCTTCCTGGATAAGCCTGCTTCAGTTAGACTCTTGTTGATCTTATGAATTGCCCAATATGCTTTATGCTCAATTTCCACCGGCAGATGACAAGATTTACCGTATACTAGCCTATAGGGAGACATTCCCAAAATTGTTTTGTAAGCTGTTCTGTATGCCCAAAGAGCGTCTACTAGTCTTAAGGACCAATCCTTACGATTAGCAGTAACAGTCTTTTCTAATATGCGCTTAATCTCCCTATTGGCTAGCTCGGCTTGACCATTGGTTTGGGGATGGTATGGTGTTGCAACCTTATGCAGTACACCATATTTCTTCATTAATCCTGCCACAACTTTATTACAAAAATGGGAACCCCCATCACTGATGATTGCTCGTGGCATCCCAAATCGACTGAATATGTTTTCTTTCAAAAATTTCACGACAGTCCTATGGTCATTTGTTCTGGCCGGGATTGCTTCTACCCATTTGGACACATAGTCAACAGCAAGTAAGATGTATTCATGACCAAATGAATTGACAAATGGGCCCATAAAATCCATACCCCAACAGTCAAAAACTTCTAACACTTGGATCGGATGTAATGGCATCATGTTTCTCCTTGATAGACTTCCTAACCTTTGACATCGATCACAATTTGAACAGAACTTGTACACATCCTTGAACAGTGTCGGCCAATAAAATCCACTCTGAAAAATTTTTGCAACTGTTTTCTTGACAGAAAAATGGCCTCCACATGCAAGAGTATGACTGAAATTGATGACACTTTGTTGCTCATGATCGGGTATGCATCTACGGATGATTTGGTCAGGACAATACTTGAAGAGGTAGGGCTCATCCCAAAAGAATGTTCTGACTTTTCTGAAGAATTTATGCCTATCTTGCTTACTCCAATGGTCTGGGATCAGACCAGTTGCCAGGTAGTTCGCAATGTCGGCATACCAAGGGACAACAGATGATGCACGAATAACATTCACTTTAAACAGTTGCTCATCAGGGAAATTGTCATGAATTGGTTCATCAAATTGTGTGAGATCTTGACTTGGAATCCTTGACAAATGGTCAGCCACCACATTTTCTACTCCCTTCTTGTCTCTGATTTCAATGTTGAACTCTTGCAGGAGTAAGATCCATCGGAGCAGACGGGGTTTTGCATCTTGCTTTGTGAACAAATACTTCAGAGCAGCGTGATCAGTAAAAATGATCACTAGTGACCCTACGAGGTAAGATCGAAACTTGTCCAGGGCAAAGACAACTGCTAGTAACTCTTTCTCTGTAGTGGTGTAATTCTTTTGTGCCTCATTAAGAGTTTTGCTAGCATAATATATCACATGAGGTTTCTTATCCTTCCTCTGCCCTAACACAGCTCCTACCGCATAATCACTAGCATCGCACATAAGTTCAAACGGGAGGGACCAATCAGGGGACTGAATGATAGGTGCTGAAATGAGTGCATCTTTCAATTTATCAAAAGCATTTTGACAGGCAGGACTCCATTCAAACGGAACATCTTGAGACAACAAATGGCACAAGGGTCTTGTTATGGTGCTAAAGGAAGCAATGAATCTCCTATAAAACCCTGCATGTCCCAAAAAACTTCTGATGTCTTTCACATTCCTAGGGATGGGGAGTTTTTGAATTGTTTCAATTTTTGACCTGTCTACCTCCATCCCCCTAGATGAAACGATGTGCCCCAAGACTATGCCCTGTTTCACCATGAAGTGACATTTTTCCCAATTGAGTATCAGATTTGTTTCCTCACATCTTGCTAAAACCTTTTTCAGATTCTCCAAACAGGCCTCAAAGTTACTTCCATAAACAGAAAAGTCATCCATAAATACTTCAACAATCTGCTCAACCATTTCACTGAAAATGCTCATCATACACCTTTGAAAGGTGGCTGGAGCATTGCATAACCCAAATGGCATGCGCCTGTATGCAAATGTCCCAAATGGACATGTGAAAGTTGTCTTCTCTTGATCTTCTAGTGCAATTTCTATCTGATTGTACCCTGAGTAGCCATCTAAGAAACAATAGTAGGCTTGGCCTGCTATTCTCTCCAGAACTTGATCCAAGAAAGGCAAAGGAAAATGATCTTTCCTTGTCACAGAATTGAGCTTTCTATAATCAATGCACATACGCCATCCTGTCTGGATGCGCGTGGGAATCAGTTCATTGTTCTCATTTTTTACAACAGTGACTCCAGACTTTTTGGGTACTACCTGTGTTGGACTTACCCACTTAGAATCAGAGATTGGGTAAATTATTTCAGCATCCAATAGCTTAAGCACTTCTTTTCTGACAACTTCTTTCATGTTGGGATTTAATCTCCTTTGCATTTGCCTAACTGGTTTTGCTCCTTCTTCCAAGAATATCTTATGAGTACAGATCAAAGGGCTAATACCTTGCAAATCTGAAATGGTCCATCCTAATGACTTCCTGTGTGCTTTTAGAACTTCTATCAGTTGTTGCTCTTGCTGAGGTGTCAAACTTGAAGAGATCACCACTGGGAATGCTTCCCCTTCTCCTAGAAAGACATATTTCAAATCACTGGGCAATGGCTTTCTCTCAGGCGTGGACTGATGGCTATCAGGAGCCATGAGCTTACTGTCCAAGTTCCTTAATGGCTCTAAACCAGGCATCCATGTAGGCTTCTCACTTTCTTTGCTTATGACTTCCACTTCTTTTATTTCTTCGAGATCTTGATTTCCTTCTTTGGGTCTTCTCATGAACTCTTCAAAACAGTCATTGGTCAGTGTTTGGATCAAGTCTACCTCCTCCACTTCACTCTCAGTGTCCTGATGTTTGGCTACCCTAAAGATATTCATTTCTACAGTCATGTTCCCAAAAGATAGCTTTAACACACCATTCCTACAGTTGATGATGGCATTTGATGTGGCAAGGAATGGTCGACCTAAGATGACTGGCATAGGAGGTTGAGGCCCCTGATGCGGCTGGGTGTCCAAAACGATGAAGTCCACTGGAAAGTAGAACTTATCGATTTGTACCAGAACATCCTCCACAATTCCTCGTGGAACTTTGACTGATCGATCAGCCAGCTAAAGGGTCACTCTAGTGGGTTTAAGCTCACCTAATCCCAACTGTTGATACACACTGTATGGCAACAAATTGACACTAGCTCCTAAATCCAAGAGTGCCCGATCAACCTTTTGACTTCCTATGATGCATGTAATGGTTGGACAGCCTGGATCTTTGTATTTGGGAGGAGTTTTCAATTGGAGAATGGCGCTGACTTGTTCAGTCAAGAATGCCTTTTCATGCACATTTGTTTTCCTTTTGACAGTGCACAGATCTTTCAAAAACTTTGCATATGAAGGTGTTTGTTTGATTGCATCCAACAGCGGGATGTTGATTCTCACTTGCTTAAACACTTCATATATATCTTCATTTTGTTGCTCTTTTTTCAAATGATTCAACCTTTGTGGAAAATGTGGTTTGGGCCTGTATTGAATTTCTTTCTCATCTTCTTTTTGTTTTTCATTTTTTTTATTTTTTTCATTTTTCTCATTTTTTTCATTTTTTTCCACGGTGGATTCATGATCTTTTGGTTCTTTTTCTTCATCAACATGTTGGTTTATCCTAGGATCAGTTGGTTTCTCAATTATTCTTCCACTTCTTAGGGCAGTCACTGCTTGCACTTGTTCATGAGTGTTGATTTCACTATTTGAAGCTTCTACCTGGTTGGTTTGCCTAATTGGGTTAGGATTAGTTTGGAATGGAAACCTCCCGGGTTCTCTCACACTCAATGTTTGTGTTATCTTGGTCAACTGGCTCCTAATGTCTTCTATGGCTCTGTTTGTTTGGTCTTGATTTTTGACAAGCTGAGCAACCTGATTATTGATACCTGTTTGACTTTGGATGAACTGGTGCAAGGTATCTTCCAAAGATCTCCTATGAGGAGGTTGGTAAGTATTGGATGAAGAACCTTGATTTTGTTGGAAGGTATGTTGTTGTGTAGGGAAGGGAGGTTGAGAATGATTTCCAGAATCATTTCTCCAAGAAAAATTGGGGTGATTTCTATTATTGGGATGGTATGAATTGTAGTTCTGATTATTCCCATAATAGGCTCCACTCTGATTTTGATTTTGTCTCCCCTCAAAGTTGTGTGAATGATTGTTATTAGTCTGCCCATACAATACCTCCTTGAAAGCAGGTAGGGTAGGACATTCTTCAGTTGAATGATCTGTTGCATCACACACAACACACTTTACTTCCACTTGATTAACAGATTGCACCTTTTTGGGTTGCATGTTTTCAACTTTCTTTGTTAAAGCAGTTAATCTTGCATTTAAATCGTCACTCTCACTCAGTTGGTATCTCCCTCTAGGTTATGGATTTTCTCTTGAATCAAGAGCAGATGTTGGACCAACTTCCCAGTTCCTTGTATTCTCAGCCAATGTGTCAAAGAAGTGGAAAGCTTCTTCTGGAGTCTTCTCATAGAATTCTCCATTGCACATTGTAGAAACTAGCATTTTCAATTGGGGAGTGAGTGAATCATGAAAGAAACTGACCACTCTCCATTGCTCAAAAGCATGGTGCGGACAAGTGTGAAGAAGGTCTTTAAACCTTTCCCACGCTTGCGCAAAATTCTCATTTGGTTTACAGGCAAAGTTCATGATTTGTCTTTGAAGAGTAGCAGTTCTGTTGGCAGGGAAGTATTTTTTTAAGAAAGTTGTTTGCATTTCTCTCCAAGTTCCTATAGATCTAGGTGGGAGAGTGCTTAACCATATTTTTGCCTTATCTTTCAGTGAGAATGGAAAGAGTTTTAATCTTATGACATCCTCATTTGCTGTATGGTCCATGCAAGTGCTACATACTTCCTCAAATTCTTTCATATGAGTATATGGATTTTCAGAATCCATGCCATGAAAAGTTGGCAACAATTGGATTGTGCCAGGTTTGAAGTTAAACCTATGATGATTGATGGGAAGAATAATGCATGAGGGGGTTGTCTGCCTAGGAGGATGAAGATACTCCCTAAGGGGTCTGATCATCTCCTGATCAATGGGATCAGGGTCACCGTGGTCACTACCACGTGCAGACATGTTCTGTGGAAGTGGCATGTTCTCATTGTGTTGAGACATGAGTGACTGATTTTCTATAGTTTTACCTGACCTAAGTATCATACACTATGCAAAAATAAAAATAAAGTAAAAAGAAACAGAGTTACCGAATTTATCAGGAGATGCTTCTTCTTATATTTTGTTTTTCCTTTTTGTTTTTGCCTCAATCTCCCCGGCAACGGCGCCAAAATTTGACTGCACTCTCACCCTGCAATTAAAACACAAAACAAAACACAATAAAAATTTTATATTTTATTTATTTATTTAGGCGAGAGGTTTATACTCGTCAGTGTACGAGTGCAGTTGTAGTTCAAATTTAAATTTATACTTTCTGGATAAGTCCAGGTCGTCCACTGAGAGATTTATTTATGGCAAAAGAAAAAAAAGAATGTCACACACACGCACACGCATTTAGATGGATTGATAACATGATTTTTTATGATTTTTTTAGATAACAAATACTAGAAAATAAAGCAAGACAGAAGTTGAAATAAATACTAAACGTGAGAATATGAAATTGGAAAGTACTTGAGTTAAGACAATTTCAGTGCCAACCCGTTGATTCCCAAATATTAGCATAAAAGATTAGCAACATTAATTTAATTTCAGATATGAGGATTTGTTATTAAATGCAATTAAAGATAATGATAGCTCTAGTTTAAGCAATCCCCATACATGATATGCGGGATTCTAATTTAAGAAACTACCATAAATTCAATTACAATTAATACACAAAACAACTAAATTAATCATTCGGGTTTGGGTATGATAGCGTTTCCAGTTCTAGTAACTCTCATGCGTGACATGAAAGCTCTAAGTTAGGCTTACGCTCCAATCCAAACCTAGTGATTTTTCAATAATCAAAACACACTCATATTGAAGTTTAAACCAATGTTACTCATTTAAAGCGTAGCTTTCTTTGGGAATCATTGGCGTTAGACACTGTCCTTGCCTTAACCCAAGATTAGATTTAGCTACTCATCTCTATTAAATTAATTGACAACAATTTAAATGACATAATTTAAATAACAGAATTTAAATGACAGGAATTAAAATAGAAGAAACTAACCGGCCATTTAGGCGGTAGATAATTAAAATACAAGAATTAAAATTGCAAGAATTTAAAGGCAAGAAACTAACCGTCCATTTAGGCGGTGAACAATTAAATGACAAGAATGAAAATTGCAGAAATTTAAAGGTACAAATTAACCGGCCATTTAGGCGGTGAATAATAAAGTAATAATAAATGACATAAGAATTTAAAAGAAGAAAGGAAGGAAGTAAGATCACAAGAGAGAATACTAAAGAAAAGGGGAAAGAACAAGAACAATTCTCAAAGAGAGAATTATAAGGAAACAACTAAACTTTGATTCAAGAATAATAATCACACTTACAAATGCAATCAAGTGATCTATTTATAGGCCACAAGATGCAATACAAACCACACAATTTCAATTATTCAACTAGACATAATTATATCTAATGGGCACTCACACACTTAAAGTTAAATGGATTTTAGCTATAATACACACCTAATATTAAATGGATTTTAGCTAAAATACATACCTAATAAAGCATTCATAAAGTTAAATGGATTTTAGCTATAATATCCACCTAATAGTTAAGTGGATTTTAGCTAAAAAACACACCTAATAAAGCTCTCACATAAAAAATAAAAATAGATTTCTATAAATTGATTTTTAATCTTCATTAGGATTAAAAATAATCCTTGGGCCTTCTCCAAATAATATCTTCCATGGGTTGCTCAAATTGGGCCTTAATTCTTCATGGGCTTAAATTCTTCATGGACTTTAATTTTTCATGTGCTTGATTTCTTCATGGACTTGAATTCTTTATGGACTTGATTTCTCCATGGGTTTGATTTCTTCATGGACTTGAATTCTTCATGGACTTTAAGTCTTCATGGGCTTTAATTCTTCATGCCTAAAAAAATAAAAATAATTTAATATTATTAATAAATTATATATTATATATATGTATTACACATGGCACATATATATATTATATTATATTATATTATATTATATATATTACATGAATGCATATAATGATGTATATGTATTATATATAATTTTATATATTATTATTATTATTATTAAATTTTACTTTAAAATTTCATTTCATTCATTTTTCAATTTAAACTTGCATAGAACCATAAAATATATATTAATATCTAATTTAAACTATTTTTAAGATCAAAAGAAGGATATAATTATAACAAAATTTTTATAAAATTAACCACTAATCACTGCTTGGTTTTAAAATCCTAGCTTTAGCTTTTGCTTGGCCGCAGGTTTGATCTTGCGACCTCTCTCTTCTCCTTAGCACCCCCAACCATCTCACCTACAACCCTCCTTACTCCTCATCACAAGAAATTTATTGTTAAGGCATTTTCAGTTTCCAAAATTTAACTTTAACCCCAACAACTTTCAGAAATTAACTCAAATCAATTTATTTTAATCTTTCCTTATTTCCATAAATACTTTCAAATAAAATAATTAATTAAAAATTTCCTCAAAATAACATAAACTATTATTTTCCCTTAAATCCCAAAATATTTCATAATGATCTCAAATAATTTCGAATAATTACCAAAACTCACTTGATCAATTTTAATTTTCTCCAATTAATTCCTTACACCCAAATTCACATTAATTAAAAAATAAATGGGTGGTTACAAGAATACAAATTTTTGTACAAAATGTATGCATATAAGCTTATATATACTTATTTGTTATGCAAATTAGCACGACACTATTTCGATGTTTTCGTGCATCAAAGATTGATAGTATGTATGAGCTTGAGATCTCAAATTTGAGTGTTGTGAGCCTTCATTGCTTTCCAATTAAGTTTGAGAGATTGCCCCAATTAAGTTCGGGAGATTGCCCAAAATTATGTGAACTGATTTGCAGTTTTGTGTCTAAAACATTATATCTTTATTGATTGAGTGGATTTTTTTTCTTTGTGTTGCCAAATACATTACAATTTTAGAAATTTCCTTTTTTATTTTTAGTATATATATATATATATATAGTGTGACATATTTTTGATCAAATCTCTTTTGTCAATTGAGATCTAATTTCCAGGATCAAACCTCCATACAAAACGATTTATTTCATTGTGCATGTAGCATATATGAAAGATGCTCAATGTTACTTCATTAAAGAAATCACACAAAATAATTATAATTAAAGAAGTAGTAGACAACTTGAGATATATTAAGTTTAACTTTACAAAAATTTAGAATGGAACTACTAATAATAAAAGGTTATACCCTTAATTGTTATCCCAATGAGTAGTCACGTTGCCTAAATGATACAATAGTAAGTTTCATTTTTTCACAACTATCTAAATCTATGATGCACTGAAACGTCTCGAGGGCTTTATTTCGAATGCCAAAAAATGTTTCTAGGTTACTTATGCAATTTTAGAAATATTTTGGAGCAATTTTGTATTATTAAAAAAATATCATAAATCCATTTTCAATTTCGTCCTTGAAAATGTTAAGAAATGGAAAAAAATTCTAGTTAGTTTCGTTTTTAACTCAAAATTTTTAAATTTATTGTTTATTTTTAAGAGTAAGTAAATTTTTAAATTTATTATTTGTATTACGTTTGATTTTTTTAAATATATTGTTTATTTTTAATTAGTAAGTTATGGATGATAGATGATAGAACACATGTTTATGTTCGTTTAAATGCATTATGGAATTTATGTTTATTTTTTATTAAATAGCTATTTTTTATAATTTTTATATTAAAAATTATATTTACAAAAAAGACCCCTATATTTTTTTTTAGCTTTTCTCCCACATTTTCGTTTCCTACTTTTTTAAAAAATGTCATTTTCCCATTTCCATTTTCTATCATATTTATTTTCCATTTCTATTTCCATTTTGTATCATATCTAGATATAAAATTGTTAGTTTATTTAGAAAAACCAAGAAAGTACCTAAATGTTTTTATTTTTAAATCCATTATCCTTAATTGCCAAAAAAAATCCATTCATAGGAAATGAAAAAATTGTAACACAAACTACCACCTTCAGATACCTTTAAATAGCATCACCACATCTCAAGCTTTTAATAGAGGTTAGGGCTATTTTCGTCTCATCAAACCAAAGTTTTTCTCACACACGTTCAAGAATAAATAATTTTCTTACTTGGAAATGCGAGGAATAAGCAAAGACAGGGGTCCCACATTTTTGTTCTGCAACGTGTTGGGTTACATGCAATCAACGTGTGTACCTGTTCTCACGTGAAAAAAGTTGGATAGAGACGTGCAATTTCACCTTTAGTGGCCACATCACGTGAAAAAAGTTGGATACAGCGGTGCAATTTCACCTTTAGTGGTGACATGCGTTGAACAAATAAATTACTATTTAAGTTAGAAACATGAAGAATGAACTAAGATAGGCCTTACGTGTTTTTGTTCTGCAATGTGTTGGGTTACATGCAACTCGACAAGTGTACTCATTCTCACGTGAAAAAAGTTGGATACAGTCGTATAATTTCACCTTTAGTGGTCACATCACGTGAAAAAAGTTGGATACAACGATGCAATTTCACCTTTAGTTGTGACATGCGTTGAAGAAATAAATTATTATTCAAGCTAGAAACGTGAAGAATGAACTAAGATAGGCCTTACACGTTTTTGTTCTGCAATGTGTTGGAATTGCATGCAGCTCAACAAGTCAGCTCATGCTTACATGAAAAATTTGTTCATAAAGATATAATTTCAATTTAATATAACTTTAGTAACCCCCTTTTTCCACTACCACCACACTATAAAAGCCCTTGAAACTTCGACCTAGAGGTATAATTTCATTGCCTACCACCACCACTACATAATTTCACCACCCCTCCTCCTCCCCCTCCTCCAACCACCACCCTGCTATTGTAAAATCCATAGATACTTCAACCTTCATCATTATCATCACCATATGCTGCCTGAAGAGTCCTCCCCAAACATCCTCAAAATCCATGAAGCATGGCCACGAAGGCCAAGATTTTGATCTTGATCTTCGAAGCCATTACTTCATGTATATTTAGGATGTTTGAACTCAATCATTCCTTTCAATGGCAAGGTAAATTAGTTCAACTTTGGTCACCGTAAAATTGTTTTTTGGGTTTAATTTTGACTTTGGTTTCCTTTCTGCTAATTGTTCCTTCTAGCCATAATAGAGACTACAATTTTCAAATTACATGGGAAGATTACAACTAATTGAATTATAGAAGTAAAAATCGTTAAAGTATTCGATAAATACATATAAAATCCCAATAATTGATTCATGTCTTGCCAAATGGGGTTTGTTTAGAGTAGATGATCTCTCCATGTTAGGTCATGGATGCCCTCGTATTCTTTGATTTCTTTCCAAATTAAGCTAAAGATAGAGGTATCAACTTAATACCATTTGGAAACATATTAGATCATAATTTTAAAGAAATCCCTTAACGTAATGATAAAGAGGTTGTATAGTTTGCCTCAAGATGAGAGCTATGATGCACAAAAACGGTTCTGGGGTGTTGTTTTAGTGTTTCCAAAATGTTTCTTACATCAAAACGCTAAAAAACACCAAAAAAAAAAAACATTTATAGGTCATTTTTGTAATTTTGAAAATTTTTCGAGGCCATTTCATAATATTAGGAAAATATCAAAAACTTGTTTCCATCTACGAAGATGTTAGAGATGGAATTTTTTCCATTTTTAACTCAAAATTTTTAAGTTATAATTTTTTATATTAAACATAAAAAAATTTTTAATTAAAAATTCTTAAGAGTTGGAGACCATACTCTTTGATGAAAGTGGGGGAACTTTTATAAATTGTATTATGTTTGATTATTTTTTTAATTTATAATTTATTTTTAATCAGTAAGTCATAGTTTATAGATGATAAAACTTATATTTATATTTTTTTAAATGCATTATCATATTTATGATTATTTTAGATTAAATAACTATTTTTATAATTTTCTATATTAAAAATTATATTTACAATAAGATCCCTATTTTTTTTATTTATGTGTTTCCTCCGTATTTTCATTTCTTACTTTTTTTAAAAGATGTCATTTTTTTATTTTCATTTCGTGTCGTATCTATTTTTCATTTTTATTTCTATTCTACCTAGCCTTCTTCACATCAAACTAAACAAAATAGTGTTCAAATATATTAAAGGTAATAATTCTATACGGATCAAAATGTTAGTAACAAACGCTGCATCAGCAATGCGGAATTGCTTGTATTTTAGTAATTAACTTGGATAAATTATATCATTAATTTTTAAATTTTATATTTTACAATAAATTAATCACTGTATTTTGACTTTTATCACCACGATTATCACTAAACTTTTATTTCTGTTAAAATTTAGTTTCTCTTTCGATTTTTCATCAAATTCTGTTAACAAAAATAATGTAGTATGCATTAATATAAATTTTAAAATCACTTGAAATTTATAAATTTAATCTAAACACAATCGAATAATTTTGGGATTTATATTAATGCATATTGCGTTAGTTTTCATTAATAGAATTTGACAAAAAATTAAAAGAGTAACTAAATTTTAATATAAATCAAAATTTAATAGATATAATGACAAAAATTAAACCATACTAACAAATTTATAATAAAATATAAAATTTAAATTACCCTATATTCTTCTATTTGCAAATTATATTTCAAACAAATTTCCAAGTGAAAATTTAACTTCAATGTATAGATTGTGAACTATTCACACTAAATGAGTCCACTAAAGATTGGTGAGTTTATACTCTTAGAGAGATTTAATCCCTAAGGTGGAGAGATTGCCCAGAATTGTGAGAACCAATATGCAGTTTTGTCTTTACAAAATTATATCTTCATTGATTGAGTGGATTTATTTCTTTGTGTTTCCAAATACATTAAAATTTTAGAAATTTCTTTTTTGTTTTTAATTTCTATATATATATATATATATAGTGTGACATATTTTTAATCAAATTTCTTTTGTGAATTGAGATCTAATTTCCTAGATCAAAACTTGCATAAAAAATAATTTATTTCATTGTGCATATATGAAAAGCGGTCAATGTTACTTCATTAAAGAAATTACACAAAATAAAGATAATTAAAGTAGTTGTAAACAACTGGAGATATATTAAGTTTAACTTTAGAAAAAAATTAGAATGAAACTTCTAATAATAAGAGGTTATACAGATATATATGTACTTAATTGTTATCCCAATGAGTAGGCACATTGCCTAAATGATACTGTAATATCCCGAGAGTCAAAGGTCAGGTCTAAAAAGAGACTTTAGAGAAGCTAGTATATATATATATATATATTAAAATAATAAAAAAGGAAACAACACTATCTGGATACCTTTTGATCTGAATGTGGATAAAGAACTCACGATTTAAGCGTACTTGAGCTAGGGTAGCTCAACGATGGGTGACCCTTTGGAAGTTCGCGTAGGCCCATCAGGGTCAATTGATCAAGTTCTTCCTATCACTCGATGTGGGATGTTACAGTGAATGTAATACCCTGAGAGCCCAAGGTTAGGTCTAAGAATGGACTCTAGAGAAGATAGTATATACATCGAGGATAGTAAGCAAGAAAACAACACCAATTGGGATATCTTTTGGGCCAGATGTGGATAAAGAACTCTCGAGTTAAGCGTGCTTGAGCTAAGGTAGCTTAACAATGGGTGACCCTTAGAAGTTCGTGTAGGTCCATCAACGTGAGTTGATTTGGTCATTCCTATCGCTCGATGCGGGATGTTACAAATAGTATCAGAGCTGACCCTTGAAGAAGTGTAATACTCGAAAAATTCTTAAGGTTATAAATGGGATTTTACGAAAGGTCTAAGTGGAATTTTTGAAAAAATGGGGCTATAGGGTACACTATCACAGTTTTAAGTAACCAAATCGACCGCAGGGAGTGCCCCGGACCCTAGATGCTTAAGGGAATTGGTACAGTATTGATGAGTGATTCGAGGCATGATTTTAGGTGTCAAAAGAAATTGGATCGGGAACGATTTTTGGTACAACTGTGGATCAGGCTGAAAAATCGAATCGACGTAGGAAACTTTCAAAAAGTCAACGGAGTGCTTTGAGGATTTAGATTTTATATGTAAAACAACCCTCAAGCGATTTCGGCTTGAAACGAAAGGACTTAGGGTCAAAACGATTAATCAGGTCAAAGTGTAATTTATTAATTTTGCCTGACGGAGGTCAAAAAGATAGTTTTTTGGAAATTTTGAAGATGAAATAAAGAGTATAAAACTTGTGGACCTTAGTGGTATTGTTGGAAATATCATAGGTGCTATGGAAAAGACCAAAATGGCATTTGGAAGAAATAAGGGGGCCAAAGTGTAATAAAGCAAAATACAATATGAACACTACAAAAACTGTTGTCGCACTACCACCGCATGTGGAGCCATTTTTTGGTGATAGGACTGTTGAGGGAGGGCTGGAGAAGGTCGTATACGGCGTGGGGAGGCTTGGAGCCCAAGCTTTAGCTGGTGATTGGCCGTGTTTTTGGGTGTTTCTCAGAGAGTTGATAAGGGGTTTTTGATCCTTGCATCAAGAGAAAGAATTCTGGAGTTTTGGGGAGGGTTTTCATTAGGTTTCGAAGTTGTTCGAAGCTTCACCAAAAAGATCGAGGCGGATGCCGGGGGCCTACCTACAATCAAACTTTTGGGGGCTTTTCCGGTGACCTTTCGAGCAACCAAGGGTGCCACTAAGATTGACTGAGGGAGATCTTCAAGGGGTGGGATCAGATCGACTATCGGAGCAGTCGCTAGCAGTCGGAAGCGAGGAAGAAGATTGGTGTGTGGGCTACACACGCCATATCTCACGCGCAAACACGCATTTGGCGCGTGAGAGCACGTGGGCTAGGGGTATTTTTTGGAATTTGTTTCAATATTTTTCTAAAATTATTTTAGAAATTATCATGTTGAAAAATTTAGGAAAATGTTTGAGGAGATAATTATTTTGGAATTATTGAGGTGAAAACTAGGAGAAAAATAGAGAAAAATATGAAAAATTAAGGAAAATAGATTTTGATGCTCTTTTAAATAAATATGATGTTTAGGGAGTGTTGTGGGTCGATGTTGAGTATAAGTATGAATGTTTGAAGTTTGGCACGCAAATGAAGGTCATGCACAAGAATCGAGACGTTTTGAATACGTTCGAAGTGAGTGTTCGCCCCCAAAACTTGATTTATTGTGAGTAATTCTATCCTAAAAACTTGGTATTTGTGCTACCTAAATATGTTATGATCTCATGCAAAATGGTTTTGTTGCATGCAAACGGTAACCGGTGACGGTTGGTTTCATGTGGGAGGTTCGTCCCAAAACATTTTATACATGGTGCATTGTATTTTATAAAATGTTATTTGTATGATGCATTGAGTTATGTTTTGTAACATTGTCTTGCATTTTGTGTGGTTCATATGGGACGTCAATCGGGAATGTTGTTCGGATAATATAGCTGTAATTCCCCAAGGGTGATGCCAGAATAATGTATAAGGGCATCTTATGCTGGTGTGCATGCAGGGATAGCTGCCTAGGTTTTCGTGCCAGGCCGTATAGCCAGGGAAATTGAACAAATACGATTAGTGGTCCATATGGGATACGAATTTGGATTGGGTAATGGTTCTTAAATGCTTTTGAGTGGGAACATAATCCTTGACGTAATTATGGTGAGCCAGGTTCCTGTGTTGATGTGACGCTCTTAGGTCGGGAGTGGTAGCAATTATTCCCGAGGTGTTGGGGAGATGCATTGACCTTGCTCCTCTTAAGTTAGGACTGTGTTGTTTCAATGCGTCAATGTGGTGATGTTGTCTTTAGAGAGATTACTTTTTCCCCATGGTTGGGTTAAGCGATGTGAAGGATTCTCTTGGGCTAAGGTTTATCGGGTTGTGTCGATTTGTTTCATGTCTTGTATACATACATAAAAACGTGTTTTGAACTCTCACTTAAATGATTCATCATCTAATTTGGAATTTGTTCATGAAATATTCAAACGTTCTAGGTGAAAGCAGTTGTGCAAAAGGGAAAGGGATTGCCGAGGAGTGACGACGATTAGTAAATAATTTATGGTATGTCGTTTTCAATTATGTTGTTTATTTTGATGATGTCATGTAAAATGATGGTTTGACTTTAAAGTTATGAATAAGATGGTTTCGGTTATGTATCATTTGAGGTTTTGATCTATCTTCCGCATTTATGATGAGTTACATATCTTAGTTTATTCATTATTAAGTTTGATATATTGAGAAGGTGTAACGAGATTGTCGGGGAACGATTTATGTATGGAGTTTCTATTGGAAAAAAATATATCCCAGAAATCTTACATTATCTAATGCCCTGAGAGAAGTGGGGTGTTACAAGAAAACTGTTCGATGAAGGCAGGAAGTGGTGCCAGGACTCGAGGGCCTGAACAAGGTGTGACTCCTAACAGACTTCTAGGATGGAGCCCCTAAAGGGGAGAAGATCTGGAACCAATTGTAAGGTCACGTGATGAGGACGTCATGTGCTCAAGAAGAAGATAATGTAATACTCTGAGAGTTCAAAGTCAGGTCTAAGAAGAGACTCTAGAAAATCTAGTGTATACATCGAGGATAATAAGGAAGGAAACAACACTAGTTGGGTACTTTTTTGGGCTGAATGTGGATAAAAAACTCCTAGATTAAGTGTGTTTAAGCTAGGGTAGCTCAACGATGGGTGACCCCTGGGAAGTTCACGTAGGCTCATCAAGGTAAGTTGATCTGGTTCTTCCTATCACTCGATGCGAGATGTTACAGATATGTAATATCACAAAAGCCCAATGTCTGGTCTAAGAAATGACTCTACAGAAACTAGTATATACATCGAGGATAGTAAGCAAGGAAACAATACCAACTGGATACTTTTTGAACTGAATGTGGATAAAAAACTCGCGGATTAAGCGTGCTTCAGTTAGGGTAGCTCAACGATTGGTGACCCCTAGGAAGTTCGCGTAGACCCATCCGGGTAAGTTGACCTGATCTTTCTTATCGCTCGATGCGGGATGTTCCGGACACGATAGTAAGAGTTTTCTTTTTTTTCAACTATCTAAATCTATGATGCACTAAAACGTTTCAATATTTCTACATTTTCAAAATGCCAAAAAATGTTTCTATGTTATTTCTGCAGTTTCAAAAATATTTTGGAGAAATTTTCTATTATTAAGAAAATGTCATAAACTCATTTTAAATTCCGTCCATGAAGTGATTCAGTTTCCCGTCTCAGTACACCATGTACACATCTTGGTACCTACGGGTCTACCATTTACCATCGGACTCCTATAGCACATTTTCCACCATGTGGGACCTTCCCGTACCACTCCTGGCAAAATTCAATCATGAACCCTCAAATCACATTCTACCACGACCTCATCTCTCATGAGATTAACACAAGCCTTAATAGGGCGTCGACAACACCTGGTGAGACCAAGGAAACTCCAAACCTCCACCTCTATCGCCGGCCTCGACCAACCCAAAAATACTACGAAGGCATCGGTAAGCCGATACATATAACTCTCTAAGTACTCATTTTCGTCTTGCCCGCCTCCCCATCTAGAAGCAAACTCCTATTCCCACTGACACCACATACAATGCAATTCTGGGAAGGCCTCCGAATTGGGTAGGGGTACATCGAGATCTGGGCCTCCGGGTCCTATTGGGAATACTCAAAATCTGTAAAAACCACCAACTATCAAGCAAATATATTCCAACCTCTTACCCAAACACTTAGGGCAGGCACAAGTCCTAAATAAATCTCATTCATACCACTTCACGGTCTCGTCCTAACGTGCACTTGTCACCCATGCATGGACATAAATTGGGACACAGACTCTCACACGAATCAACAACTCAACGCAGCCTGACCTATTCGATTCGTCTAGACCTCCCTAACTCTACCCGACAACCTTGGTGTACAGGAACTCGTCTCAAAAACTGACTCAATGACGCTCTGATACCAACAATGTAAGCACCCCCACCCGGATATCCCAGCCGCCCGGACTACCCGAACGGGAGCGCCTACGGAAGGAGAAAAGAATGAGACACCAGACAAAGACCACCCCGGCATGCATACACAAAAAATAAGAACAGCGGAAGCAAAGGTCAAGACATGCATGCACTATGGGTATCCCGCTAACACAGCGGTCACAAGATAAATAAAGAAACACAAACTCCTGTGCCGGCATACACGAGACTCGAGGAAAGACCTGGCACAGTACAAAATAATAGGGTAAATTCTACTTAGACATCAGAGTGGATAGGGATTGACGAGACTGCCTGTACACCACACCGACTCCGCCGTTAAAGCTGACTCCCTTGCTATGGCCCACGCCGCCACTACCTGGAATGATGGAAAGCAAGGTGAGTCGAGACACTCAGCAAGCATAAGGAAGAAAAGGCTGAAGGCTACACAAAACCAGAAATCTCACCCCAGAATAAACCCCCAGGTACACACAAGCCATGAGACGCAACAGCACAAAAGCTCAATAGCATAACAAAATAAAAGCACATACCGGTCCTTGGGGCCCACATAAGACACTTGGCACCCAAGTTCCATACCAACCTGCCGCTGCCCTGAAAGGCAACAAATATCTGCAACAAACCTGCGCGCGCTGTCCCAGGCCGGTACTCCCGTCACCTGTATCTGTCGGTACTCCCGACAACCGAGCCATAGGCTCCCTCGGAACGGTACTCCCGTCCGAGAACTAAATACTACCAGTATCCATGCAATGCACATAGAAATGCAATGGCGTAGTGAGCATCAACGTGATACAAGGCGCCCATACATCCAGGCATCAGGCCATGCTCCGCCCACATAGTAAACCACACGCCATGCATATGCCCGCGCTGGATGCAACCTAACCAAACTAGAATGTCCGTGTCCAAGCATACTCAATAAATGAATATCCCAACATGCAACCCGTTCCCATGTGCATATCAAATCATGAACAGTAATACAATGCATCTACTCATGCAGTAAATCACATACCGGCAGAGCTAGTCAGCAATGCCCGACACCGGTCAACGGCCAGTGACTAGGGGTGTCCACCCGACGGTCCACATCAGGGCCGTACCATAGTCTACCCCAACGTCACCAACAACCGACCCCTGCCCCACTGCTCAATAGCTTTAACCGAACCATAAATAAATCTGAGAAAAAACTATAAGTAAACCCGCACGACTAGGAACCTAGTTCCCCAACTGGGTTCAGCATCATTCCGAAAGGAATGGGGGCGGTACAAACCCCCTTAGGCTCACAATGAATAAAATTATAGAAGCCTCATATTTAATTTAAATTAAAACAAATGAATAATAGTTCAACCAATAAGGCAATGTGCCGAATTAAAGTAAGGGAGGTGATAAAATACAGAAAATCACGGGGTCTTTCACAGGAATTAAAGAACACGAGAAGAGGGTTAGGAGCTTGCATTTACACGACCGTTTCTTCTCTTTCTTGCACTCCCGCTGCGAAGTAAAACGTTTGCTGGCAATAAATAAAATCGCAGCTTTAATTAAATAAATCTACCGTGTAATATAATTAATTTAGCCGTCTAAAATCCCACGTATGCACACCTCAAATAAAATCTCAACGAATCTCATATTTATTTTAAATTAAATCACGCTAATAAAATCCAGCTTAATAAATTAAATTTAAATCAAACGACTCCAATTTCCATAATTAATAAAAGAATCGAAACAGACGAAGGGAGGGTATAAAATATGAGAAATCACAGGGTTTCTCACGGGAATTAAAGAATACGAGGAAAGGATTAGGATCTTGCCTGAAATCGGCTGATTCTGACCTCACTCGAGCTCCCGATACAAATTAAATCATTTCCTAACAAATAACACAACCGGGACCCAAATTAATTAATTTTAATCGCGAAAAATTTATAATTTAAACACATAATGCTTCTACTAATTTTTACCCACGTACCTGATCACTTTTCACGCCAAAATAATTCCAAAATTCATTTATTTTTCACTTATTTTTCTTTTCTTCCCTTTCTTCTTTTTCTTCTCCTTTTCTTCTTCTTCTTCTTCTTCTCCTCTGCGCCCACTGCTCCAGCACGCCTTCTCCTTCTTCTTCTTCTCTTCTTCTTTCATTTCTTCTTCTCTTTCTTCTTCTTCTTCTTCCTCTTCTTCTTCTTCTCTTCTTTTTCCTTTCTCCTTCTTTTCTTCCAGCGGTCGCTGCTGTTCATCATCTTCCCCACGCGCACGCTGCAATCGGCCATGACCGCCGCTAGTCGCTGCTGCTTCGCTCGGCCAGCTTCTCTCCCTCTCGAGCTCTCTCTCTCATGTTGCTCTCCTTCTCTCTCAAGCTCGATCTCTTCCTCTCGTGGCTTTTTCTTCACTCGGCCGCACCCCCTCCCCAATCTCCCAACGCTCTCTCTTTCTCTCTCTCTCTCTCTCCTCTGCTCTTCTTTAATTTAATTTGACAGAAAGTGGCGTAGCCTCCAAGCATCGCCCACAGCCACAATATTTAATTTGTTTTAACTTAAATTAATTTAGTTTAATTCATTTAATTTCGTTTATTATTATTATGGTTATATTATTATTCCTATTATTTTTTTGGGGGGATATTACAATTCTCCCCTCCTTAATAGAATTTCGTCCTCGAAATTCGCGCTCAATCCATGTCCTCAAGATACGCTCACAACTCTCATGATATTACCTAATACATCTTCCGAGAGCCTCCATATCATCATTTTCCAGTTCTCACAAGTCAAAATCTACTACAGATCCGATTTGACTTAACATACTAGCATATCTTCCCAATTAGAACACAATAGAACCACTAATACCTTAACCCGCTTAAGGAATTTCATCAATCATATTACCTACAACAACATGGTTCGCCTATTACAATATCATAACTCAATCGTTCCTCAAGGCTATCTCACATATCATCCTGAGGCAAACTCAAAGGTCAGAGATATTAAATCTCAATGATTAACTAGTTTGCAACACAAACCTCAATGCAACTGCAGCTAACTTTAAGTGCATTCGGTAACGATAGGAGTGGGGCCACCCTCGAGAAGCTAATATTCGATAACGTGACCTAAACCTGCCACGTACTTACGACGCACTGGAACACAGAAACGATACGACATCCTCAATCAAGAATTCAGCAACAATATCCTTTAGTCTGACTTTTGCCAACTGATTCTTAACCAGGTACGCAACATTTTCTCGGCAGTACTTTCTCTCACGATTTGCTGCGAATGCTCAGGGTCTCGTCAATAAATATGGGTAGCCAATCAGGACTATCAAGGAATAAACATTCTTCATTTAATACATCCCGAGATCTAAAATGTCACCAGATCTCCCATCCTAAGGAATCGACATACCCAATTGTCGGTTCCTACTATGACTTATTCGGTGATCACCAACCCTTAACCTGATCTTGCTGCTGATCTTAACTCCCCATAGCTAATTGGCCATACCTCCTTTTGATCGCTAAATACTAAACTTGACCTCCTCAAAACTTTATACGGTAGCTAGGACTCAATCTTTAGTACCGGTGTTATCTACTCTAAAGTCTGCTCAACTAAAAGCAACTCACCGCACCAGTAGCTATTCTAGCCCACAAGGTATCTCATAAGTCGCCTCGAAAACGAAAAGCAACTTAAAGATGTGGTTAAGCATTCTTCTGGCTGGCCGAACAAGCCATCTCATGCTTCTGTCGATGTACCACTTGACCAGCACCCAAAGGAATCTCATCTCCTCACTCGGTCAATAATCCAACCCTAGGGCATGTGGTCCGTGATCAGTACCGCGCGTACTAATAGCAACTACTATCCTTGTAGCAGAACCCAACAGTTACTTAGACATACAACTAACTTCTATCCTAGCCATACACCCGGATATCTTTCTGCGATCTTAGAGGGGTTTTCTTATTTCTAATTCACTTTACTCCACGGATGCTCTACGACAGCCCAAAACGTCTACTACCACTTTTGCTTTACCCTATTTAGTACAAAATCTCACAGCCTAAGTCTTTCGACACGCCAATCGCGGCGTCACCTGAACTCCGCTCCACCTGTGAGAACTAAACACCTACACCCTAGCCAGGTAGTAATGCCAAATCTCCAAACAGCATAACCGCTATAAAAGCCAAGTCCTCAATTCCATAATAGTCTTTCAGTGAATTCTCATCACAGATCTCTCTTGGGACTTTGAATTAATGTTCCGAGTTATCCATCCAAATTCGATTAAAACTTAGGGTGGATGCCCTAAACCTCCAAGGAAATGCAAACCCCTCAGAACCTCAATTTACCGCCATACCTCATCACATAACACATCTCTCGAGACAATTTAACTATCAATTACACACGAGCTACCACATTACCCAACCTTCAGTTTCCCGTCTCAGTACACCATGTACACATCTTGGTACCTACGGGTCTACCATTTACCATCGGACTCCTATAGCACATTTTCCACCATGTGGGACCTTCCCGTACCACTCCTGGCAAAATTCAATCATGAACCCTCAAATCACATTCTACCACGACCTCATCTCTCATGAGATTAACACAAGCCTTAATAGGGCGTCGACAACACCTGGTGAGACCAAGGAAACTCCAAACCTCCACCTCTATCGCCGGCCTCGACCAACCCAAAAATACTACGAAGGCATCGGTAAGCCGATACATATAACTCTCTAAGTACTCATTTTCGTCTTGCCCGCCTCCCCATCTAGAAGCAAACTCCTATTCCCACTGACACCACATACAATGCAATTCTGGGAAGGCCTCCGAATTGGGTAGGGGTACATCGAGATCTGGGCCTCCGGGTCCTATTGGGAATACTCAAAATCTGTAAAAACCACCAACTATCAAGCAAATATATTCCAACCTCTTACCCAAACACTTAGGGCAGGCACAAGTCCTAAATAAATCTCATTCATACCACTTCACGGTCTCGTCCTAACGTGCACTTGTCACCCATGCATGGACATAAATTGGGACACAGACTCTCAC
The DNA here is from genome assembly GCF_014633365.1 of Diospyros lotus. Classification (NCBI taxonomy): domain Eukaryota; kingdom Viridiplantae; phylum Streptophyta; class Magnoliopsida; order Ericales; family Ebenaceae; genus Diospyros; species Diospyros lotus. The sequence goes on along the minus strand of NC_068347.1, from coordinate 1,272,905 downwards.
ACGAATCAACAACTCAACGCAGCCTGACCTATTCGATTCGTCTAGACCTCCCTAACTCTACCCGACAACCTTGGTGTACAGGAACTCGTCTCAAAAACTGACTCAATGACGCTCTGATACCAACAATGTAAGCACCCCCACCCGGATATCCCAGCCGCCCGGACTACCCGAACGGGAGCGCCTACGGAAGGAGAAAAGAATGAGACACCAGACAAAGACCACCCCGGCATGCATACACAAAAAATAAGAACAGCGGAAGCAAAGGTCAAGACATGCATGCACTATGGGTATCCCGCTAACACAGCGGTCACAAGATAAATAAAGAAACACAAACTCCTGTGCCGGCATACACGAGACTCGAGGAAAGACCTGGCACAGTACAAAATAATAGGGTAAATTCTACTTAGACATCAGAGTGGATAGGGATTGACGAGACTGCCTGTACACCACACCGACTCCGCCGTTAAAGCTGACTCCCTTGCTATGGCCCACGCCGCCACTACCTGGAATGATGGAAAGCAAGGTGAGTCGAGACACTCAGCAAGCATAAGGAAGAAAAGGCTGAAGGCTACACAAAACCAGAAATCTCACCCCAGAATAAACCCCCAGGTACACACAAGCCATGAGACGCAACAGCACAAAAGCTCAATAGCATAACAAAATAAAAGCACATACCGGTCCTTGGGGCCCACATAAGACACTTGGCACCCAAGTTCCATACCAACCTGCCGCTGCCCTGAAAGGCAACAAATATCTGCAACAAACCTGCGCGCGCTGTCCCAGGCCGGTACTCCCGTCACCTGTATCCGTCGGTACTCCCGACAACCGAGCCATAGGCTCCCTCGGAACGGTACTCCCGTCCGAGAACTAAATACTACCAGTATCCATGCAATGCACATAGAAATGCAATGGCGTAGTGAGCATCAACGTGATACAAGGCGCCCATACATCCAGGCATCAGGCCATGCTCCGCCCACATAGTAAACCACACGCCATGCATATGCCCGCGCTGGATGCAACCTAACCAAACTAGAATGTCCGTGTCCAAGCATACTCAATAAATGAATATCCCAACATGCAACCCGTTCCCATGTGCATATCAAATCATGAACAGTAATACAATGCATCTACTCATGCAGTAAATCACATACCGGCAGAGCTAGTCAGCAATGCCCGACACCGGTCAACGGCCAGTGACTAGGGGTGTCCACCCGACGGTCCACATCAGGGCCGTACCATAGTCTATCCCAACGTCACCAACAACCGACCCCTGCCCCACTGCTCAATAGCTCTAACCGAACCATAAATAAATCTGAGAAAAAACTATAAGTAAACCCGCACGACTAGGAACCTAGTTCCCCAACTGGGTTCAGCATCATTCCGAAAGGAATGGGGGCGGTACAAACCCCCTTAGGCTCACAATGAATAAAATTATAGAAGCCTCATATTTAATTTAAATTAAAACAAATGAATAATAGTTCAACCAATAAGGCAATGTGCCGAATTAAAGTAAGGGAGGTGATAAAATACAGAAAATCACGGGGTCTTTCACAGGAATTAAAGAACACGAGAAGAGGGTTAGGAGCTTACCTGAAATCGGCTGATTCTGACCTCACTCGAGCTCCCGATACAAATTAAATCATTTCCTAACAAATAACACAACCGGGACCCAAATTAATTAATTTTAATCGCGAAAAATTTATAATTTAAACACATAATGCTTCTATTAATTTTTACCCACGTACCTGATCACTTTTCACGCCAAAATAATTCCAAAATTCATTTATTTTTCACTTATTTTTCTTTTCTTCCCTTTCTTCTTTTTCTTCTCCTTTTCTTCTTCTTCTTCTTCTTCTCCTCTGCGCCCACTGCTCCAGCACGCCTTCTCCTTCTTCTTCTTCTCTTCTTCTTTCATTTCTTCTTCTCTTTCTTCTTCTTCTTCTTCCTCTTCTTCTTCTTCTCTTCTTTTTCCTTTCTCCTTCTTTTCTTCCAGCGGTCGCTGCTGTTCATCATCTTCCCCACGCGCACGCTGCAATCGGCCATGACCGCCGCTAGTCGCTGCTGCTTCGCTCGGCCAGCTTCTCTCCCTCTCGAGCTCTCTCTCTCATGTTGCTCTCCTTCTCTCTCAAGCTCGATCTCTTCCTCTCGTGGCTTTTTCTTCACTCGGCCGCACCCCCTCCCCAATCTCCCAACGCTCTCTCTTTCTCTCTCTCTCTCCTCTGCTCTTCTTTAATTTAATTTGACAGAAAGTGGCATAGCCTCCAAGCATCGCCCACAGCCACAAAATTTAATTTGTTTTAACTTAAATTAATTTAGTTTAATTCATTTAATTTTGTTTATTATTATTATGGTTATATTATTATTCCTATTATTTTTTTGGGGGGATATTACACTATGGCACACACCAAGAGGGGGGGTGAATTAGTATAATTAAAAACTTGGTAGAAACTTGAAAACTTTTTGACCCAATTGAGGTTTTAGTGATTTAAAACATAGAACATATGAGATGATAAATGTAAAACAAGAAGAATAAAAGACACAAAGGATTTATAGTGGTTCGGCTTAAACCAAGCTTAATCCACTACCTTAGCTCCCACTAAGGATTTTAAACTAATTCACTAAAACCTCCTACTTACACAAGTAGGCCCTCTAGCTACACAAGCTAGGAAATACAACCTCCCAATTTAATGGGCCCTCTAGCTACTACTAGGAAAAATACAACCTCCCAATTTAATGGGCCCTCTAGCTATTGCTAGGAAAAATACAAACAATCGAATAAAGAATCTAAGAGTACAACTCTTAGTTACAATGATCTCTCAAAAATGATACAAGGCTTGAAGTAAATAATTAAAAGTGAAGATCGAAGCCTTGAAGAGAGAAAATTAAAGCACAGACGATTTTAAATACAAATGAGAATAACAGTAAGCTCAAATAATTTCATTCCCGTCCATTAGCCTTCTCTTGATCATCTATGACATGTATATATAAGTGTCCCACAAAGTTGAAGAGAAATATAGCCATTTGGAGTCGTTGGGATTTGAAAAAATAGCCGTTGGAGCTTTCTGCAAAAAGAAATAGTCGACAGAAGAAATGCATAGTTGACTATTTTTACAAGTAAAGCAAGAAATGGTCGACAGACAAAACGAATAGTCGACTATCTTATAACACAAATTTTCAATAGTCGACAGACACATTCCAATAGTCGACAGATGCAAAAATGTGAAGAAAATTTTGAAACTTATGAACAAAAATAGTCGACAGACCAAATGGCACAGTCGACTATCCTTACTCGATAGTCGACAGATGCTAAAATAGTCTACAGATGCCTTGAATAGTCGACAGATCAAACAGAATAGTCGACTATTTTTCAGGCATAGTCAACAGAATGAAAAACATAGTCGACTATCATTTTGAAAAGATTGAAAATTTATCAAATCCTCATTTGATTCTTTTGAATCCTCATTTTGATTATTTTGAAAGCAAGTTGAGATCATCAAAAGTATATTTTGAAACAAATCACTCTCAACAAGCAAGTTTTTCAAATCACTCTCAACCATACTCAATATTTCTTCTTTAAGTTTTCACATCTTGCTTCAAAACTTATATACTAAAAATTCATTTTCTCATTCATATAATCCACATAGTAGAAATTGATTTTCATATAGTCATTTATCAAAACCATTCATTACCAAGAGATATTAAATATCAAAATACTAGGAGATAGTTTTCTAAAATGAACACTTTCTAAAATGAACACACTTTCAAAAACATGTTCTAGTTGGTCTTTTGCCTTAGAATTATTTTGACCAACGATTTCAAGGAGATTCTTTTTAGATCTTAAAACTTGTTTATGCTAATCTCCAAATAATATAAAAGATCATAGATCATTTTAATAAAGCACTTTGAAATTGATTTTTGTTTCCAAACCATATGCTTTGATTGAGAAAAAAATACATTTGAAATTTTTCATCATCAAAACTAAACACATCAACATGCATTGAAAAAATAAATTACTATTCAAGTTAGAAACGTGAAGAATGAACTAAGATAGGCCTTACATGTTTTTGTTCTGTAATGTGTTGGGTTACATGCAACTCAACATGTGTACTCATTCTCACGTGAAAAAAGTTGGATATAGTCGTGCAATTTCACTTTTAGTGGTCACATCACATGAAAAAAGTTGGATACAACGGTGCAGTTTCACCTTTAGTGGTGAGATGAATTGAAGAAATAAATTACTATTCAAGCTAGAAACATAAAGAATGACTTAAGATAGGCCTTCGTGTTTCTGTTTTGCAATGTGTTGGAGTTGCATACAGCTAGAGGTATAATTTTAGTAACCCTTTCCCCTTCCACAACCACCACACTATAAAAGCCCTAGAAACTACGACCTAGAGGTATAATTTCATTGCCTACCACCACCATTACATAATTTCACCACCTCTCATCCTTTCCTCATTCAACAACCACCACACTACTATAAAATCCATGGAAACTTCAACCTTCATCATTATCATCACCATATGCTGCCTCAAGAGCCCCCCCAAGCATCCTCAAAATCCACGAAGCATGGCCACGAAGGCTAAGATCTTGATCTTTGTAGCCATTACTTCGTGTACATTTAGGATGTTTGAACTCAATCATTCCTTTCAATGGCAAGGTAAGTAAGTTCAACTTTGGTCCCCCTAAATTTTTTTTTTTGGGTTTAATTTTGACTTTGATTTCCTTACAACTAATTGATTCCTTGTAGCCATAACAACTACAATTTCCAAATTATATGGGATGATTACTACTAATTGAATTATAGAAGTAAAAATCATTAAAGTATTCGACAAATACAGATCAGATTTCAATAATTGATTCGTGGCTTGACAAATGGGGGTTGTTTGGAATAGATGATCTATCCATGTTAGATCACGGATGCCCCTCGTATTCTTTGATTTCTTTTCAAATTAAGCTAAAGACAAAGATATCAACTTAATACTATTTGGGAACATATTGGATCATAATTTTAAAGAAATCCCTTAACGTAATGATAAGAGGTTGTATAGTTTGCCTCTAGATGAAAGCTATGATGCACAGAAATGACTTGGGGGTGCTATTTTGACATTTTTAGAATATTTCCTATACCAAAACACCAAAAATCACCCAAAAAATATTTCTAGCTAGGCCATTTTTTTAATTTTAAAATTTTTTCGAGACCTTTTTTTAATACTAGGAAAATATCATAAATATATTTCCATCCACAAAGATGTTAGAAATGAAAATTTTATTTCTCTTAAAATTGTCTCTCTTTCATTTTTTTCATCAAATTCTGTTAACGATAATAACATGGTATGAATTAATATAAATTTCAAAATCACTTGAAATTTGTAAATTTAATCTAAACCCGACAATCAAATAATTTGGGGGTATACATTAAAATTTGACAAAAAATTAAACCATACTAGCTAATTTGGGGGTTATTTTTCATTAACAAAATTTGACAAAAAATTAAAAGAGTAACTAAATTTTAATAGAAATCAAAATTTAATAGATGTAATGACAAAAATTAAACCATACTAACTAATTTATCGTAAAATACAAAATTTAAGTTATCCTATATTCTTCTATTTGTAAATTATATTTCAAAAACATTTCCAAATAAAAATTTAACTTCAGTGCATGTAATAGTTTGTGAACTATTCACATTAAATGAGCTAAGAATTGACAAGTTTATACTTTTAGAGAGATTTAATCCCTAATAAGTAGTCTGAGCAGTATATTATGAGATTTATAAAGTAATTTGAAGAATTAAAGAGTCAAAATTTTGACTTAATTTGTCATTAAAAAATGATGCAAATAGTTCCCAAAATAAATTAATTTGTTTACACCAAAGCCAAGTTGTACAAATTTTGTTGCATTTATTTAATGGCTGATTTAGGAGACTTTAGAACTGGGAATTGGGCCAAGACATGTGCCACCTTATTGGAAGAGGTTATATATATTGGGCCAGACTTCTAGGGACTTTGGAGTCACCATTTGGACCATTTCTCCCTTACTTTTCAGCTTTGGACAGTGGTAAGTGGCCCAATATTTTGCACCGATCAGGTAAACCGAATGGGTTCGTTTTCCATTCCACCCCTACGTGCTTGTGATTGATCGTCACAACTCATGTATAATGAGTAAAAATCCCATTCGACATTTGTTTAATCAACCCAATGTATGAAGGAAGCCACTTATCATTATTCTTCAGGCTTTATATATATATATACACACACACACTATGACTATTACTATTACTATTGTCTACTCCATAAGGGTGACTCCCTCAAGCCTTGTTCTCTACTAGTTCTCCCAAATAATGCTTGAGTCCACTTGCACAATGAGGAAACTCTCTCGAACCTTATTTTCTAGTAGTCCGCTCGAACAATGGCGTGAGTTTAGTCACTCTCCTAAACAGCTGAGACTCTTTTTGATAATAACAACATTCTCTTACATTCTCCCGAAGGCTTTGTTCTGCACCTAATTTTTCCTTACCTTGAGCCTTCTCGATACAAATTTTACTTGTTGTATTTTGACAACAACAATTACATAATCAAATATCAAATTTTGGTGTTATAAAACTTATTAATAAAGTATAATACATCAATATAGAATGTTAATTAAAATGTCAAACTTGAGTGTTTAAATTAGGGTAGCAAATGAATCGAATTGTTCGTGAGTGGCTTAATGTTTGAATCGACAAAAACTCATTCGAGTTCGTTTGTTAAAGAAAATGAGTCGAGTTTAAACCTAATTTTAAAGCTCAATTTTTAAACTAGTTGAACTTGAGCTCAATAAAATTTAACTCGTTAATGCTCACGAATATGCTCAATTAGAAACTCATAAATATTAATAGACTCAATTAAATACTCATAAACGTACTCGATTAGAATTTGTATATTGCTTATGAACAAACTAGTTTATAAATACATTAATACATTTATTTATAATTACATGTTGAGCATGCCAGTTGCTAGCTGGTTAACTCCTCCCATGGCCACCACAGCTGAAAATGCTCGGCAACACCCTATATGTTGTTTGTTGAAAAGAAGAGAAGATGGATGTTTTAGGCATCCATCTTCATAGTGCCATAATATTAGAAATTTGGATTGTGCATGAATAAACATAGAAATCAAGAGAAAACTAAGAGTATAAAAAATTTAACGCGGTTCGGTCATTGTCTATGTTCATAGTCTCATAAAATTCAAATTAGACTAGGATCCCAATGTCTATTTCTCGATCCGCAATCAAAGTTTAGACTGACTTATTGTGTGATAATTGTGACCCAAAATTCAAATTCTTCGTCCCGAGTAGTCCTCAACCTCTTTCATTGTAAGGCAATCTCCTCAACATTGGCTTATTCCTCGGACTTACGAGAGCTCCTGCCTTTCAAAGAAGCAAGTTGAGAGGATGAAGAGGGAGCTAGCGTTGGACCCTTGGACAACACGAGGGCCTTGGACGCTTAGGCACTCTTCTCCAAAGCAGGGGCTTTCTCAACAACCCTACGAGCTGACCCCAAGCTCGGCTCAACCCCCTCTCTACATAGTACGTGTTGCCTCACCTTCTTGGCAGTCATATTGAGGGTTATCTCACCTGAAATAGAAAGTAAGTAGGGTAAGCAACAACAAGAGTTAGTCGAAAAAGAAACACAGAGAATAAACCAACCCATGTAAGAGATAAGACCCTCTGGGTCCTTCCCGTACTTGGCAAAGGCTAAGATCTCCAGCATCGGGCATCCTCAAGGAGATCCATCATCAACTAGTCCTCCAGACTTAGGTGTCAATATTCCACCCCCGTGATGGAACTCGGCTCCTTATTCCAGCATAAGGGGAATTTCGCGGCCTCTTTATCATCTAAAAAGAAAGCGAGCACATCCTCTCAAAAGGCTACTTTGAAGTAGTCGGCCTTGAAATTCTTGTAGGAGCTATCAAAGGCCTTTAGCAACTTCCTTCTCGGCAGCCCATTCAAAGAGACCCAACTACATTTGCTGATGCCCTTTGACTGGAGGAAGGAAACAAAAGACCCCCATGCTCGCTCCCCAACCTAAGAAGCTGGATAACACTTTGAAGGCTCTCATGAAGGCTCAGCTGAGTCGGGGCAACATTTAACATCGTTAACACCGAGCACTAGAACTCGGTGAACCAAAGTCGAAGACGAAGATGTGTAAAAAATGTCTTCTACATAAAAATTGACCTCAAGTCTGCGACCATGAAGACCTGCTTCTCTTCCCCACAGGGTTGACATTCAAACAAACCCTCGTCTTTTCCAACCATTGATAAATGGATCTGCGACCTTAACACAACAACGTTATCCGGGGGGTTGTACACTAAGGCAACCTTAGACACGTTGTAATATCCTAATATTTTGATAATAATTATAATTAATTTTTATTGTATTTAATATGTTTTTGGCATCAATTAGAGATTATAATTGAGAAAACTAATAGGCTTAGAATTAGTGGGGCAAAGTTGAAAAAAATAAAGGCTAAGTAAATGGGCTTAGAATTAATGGGCTAGGCTAAGTAAATGAGTTTAGAGTTAATAGGCTAAGAAACTGGGCTTAAAATTAATGAACTAAATAATAATTTATTTAAAAGAAGATTTAGTGAAAAATAATTAAGGTGACAAAATAATTAAAGATAGTGGGTGAAATAATTGAGAAATGTGAGAGACAAAGTAGGGTGTGGAGAAATAATTAAAGATTATGGGTGAGATTTAGTGGGAAATAATTAAGAAAAGTGATAAAATAATTAGAGATAATAGGTGAAATAATTTAGAAATGTGATAGACAAAGTAGGGTGTGGACAAATAATCAAAGATAATGGGTGAAATAATTAAGAAATGTGAGAGACAAAGTAGGATGTGGACAAATAATTAAAGATTATGTGTGAAATTTAGTAAAAAATAATTAGGAAATGTGACAAAATAATTAAAGATAATGGGTGAAATAATTGAGAAATGTGGGAGACAAAGTAGGGTGTGGACAAATAATCAAAGAAAATGGGTGAAATAATTAAGAAATGTGAGAGACAAAATAGGGTGTGGACAAATAATTAAAGATTATAAGTGAGATTTAGGGGAAAATAATTAAGAAAGGTAACAAAATAATTAAAGATAGTGGGTCACCATAATTATACTAAGCTTAATTCAACCTCCTATAAATAGAGGAAACTTGAAAGGTTTGAGAACTTAAATTAGAAGGAGAAATGTTAAAAGAAAGATTTGAGAGTGAGAGAGATTTGAAAAAGAGAAAGAAAAAAAAGAAAAAAATATATATAGAGAGAAAAAATACCAAAACAATTCTTAGAAAAATCATATAGGCTAGATTTAGTAGTTTGTGTAAAAATTTGTGGCAGAATGCGTTGTTGGATGCCCAAACCAAGGCTTTGTCGCAAAATAGAAGAATACCGAATTGCTCCGCATGAATGTGAGTTATCTTAAAAAATTTCTTAAAAATTTTCAAAAATATGAGAATGATATTTTAAAATTTTTGATGATGAAATTGGAAGAGAAATGCATGATTGGTATTTATTATGGATTTTTGAGGCAATAGATGCATGAAAATCAAAGAGAAAATGAGAAATAAATAAAATATGAATTCTGAAAATTATGAGAACATTTTTGGGGCCTAGGAATATTGTTTTAGAAATTATTGTGAAGAGAAATTGAGAAAATTTTATGAGAAAGTATTTATTTCAAATTTGGAGGAAATAATAGGAGGAAATGAGAGAAATTAGGAAAATTAGAGAAAATTAGAAATCTAATTTTTTTTTAAGTAATTATAATGCCCAGAATACGTCAAGGTTCATAATTGAGTACGATTGGAAGTCCGACGTGAACTTTGAGGCAAAATTATGCTAGGGGAAAAAATTATCTTTTTGCAAGGTAAGTGGTACTTCTTAGCTATATTTAGTTTTATGAAAAGGTTTGGTTTGTAAGTGATTTTCCCAAAATCGAATTTTATGTAAGTGGTTTTATCATGTTGTCACGTCTTGATGTGAATATGTTCATATAGATTGCATTTATATGTATTGATAATGAGATGTGCATATGAACACGAAGATATTATTGATCATGCATTGCATAAGGGTTTGAGAGTACGGGCCGGGACCGTTGCTCTACCAAGAGTGCACCCATACACCTTAGCCTAGTAAGGAGGCTGTGAAAATAGGGAGTAGCAATAAGGTACGGTCGGCTCAAACCAAAAGGAAATGGAAAATGACATTTTGCATTTTATATTTATGCACGAAATATGTTTATTATTCCCTTATTTAGATGATTCATCATCTAACCTGGGCTTTACCCCTGGAATATTCAAACGTTCTAGATAGATATTGTACCAGAAACGATGATGAATGAGACATGAAATGCCACTTAACAAAGTGGATAATGAATTGTATGATGAGTTGAATGTATGTTATGTAGCCCATGAATTTAAACTCTGCTACTTTGAATTTTGAATGTTTCGAGGAATGATGATATATAGTCTCATTTATAGTTAATGATGATGTATAACCTTAATCAGGGTTAATGAGAATGCAAGAACTGATTTATGATTAATGTTAAGATGTTAGGTTCGATTCTACCTTCCGCATTTAATATTTATGATAATTCTCTTTCGAGAAAATGTATGGAAATTTTGGGATGAATAAGAACAAGAATATAGTTTTAGTAGTACTGGAAAAAAATTATTGTCCCAAAATTGTCCTAAGTTATAACGCGCCCAAGAAAACAGGGCGTTACAGTTGGTATCAGAGCTTAAGTTTATTCGAAACCTTAAGTGACTCTAATGTAGTTGATATCGAAGTTAAATCTTATTTGGAGATTAGGGAATAACAACTTGGAGACATAAGAGAATCCGATATTGATAGAACCAGTTAGTAGGAATCCCAAGTAGAGGCTTAGGGGAAAGAGACTAAGGGTTCGTAAGACGAAATTCATATTTGGAGATTCGGGGATTATTGGTTGAAGGCTTAGAGATTATTGGATTTAAGTGTTGTGTAGTGGAAGTGCATGTTTAGGAAAGTTCTACCTAAGGAAAGACTTGATATTTAAGTGTGTCCATTTGTGACCCACGTCTCTTTCCTGGGAACTTACCTGGTGTACTGTAACGCCCCGTCTTCCCAAAACGAGCATTACCTCGAGATTTCAGGAATATTTTTTTTTTTTCAACATCATACACACAACATAAGTCTCTCGATATACATACTCTCATTATAATCATTTTTCGACAATCCCAATTATACCTTCTCAGCATATCAAAATTTAAAAATTAATAGACTAAGACAGGTATTATTAATCACATTAGCAGAAATAAGATCGAAACCTCGATGATATATAACCGACAAATTCCTTTTACAATTAAATAACCAAATCGATGTTTCACATGAAAATATCAAAATATTACATAACTTTTGAATATCGTAATCATAGACAAAAACCTACGAAAACTAAACATAGCAGCTACATCTCGACGACATCCTTTCTCTTGACGCTACTGCTTTCACCTGGAACGTTTGAATATTCTAAGGATATAGTCCAAATTAGATACTGAATCATCTAAGTGAGAGTTCAAAAATATTTTCATGAGGATATGAAAAATCATATATAAAACCAACAAATCCTGACATACTCTAGTCTAAGAGAATCCCACGTAGCATTTAGCCCTAACGGGGAAAATGCAATCTCTCTAAAGGCGACATGACCACATCGACCCATTGGCAAACACTATCCTGCTTAAGAGGGATAATCTTGACATATGAACCCGGGAATCACCCCATTGTCATTGTTAGGCATTACGTTCCTACGTAAAAGCATTCCAAAACCCAACGCAACCCTAGCCTCAAGAGTATCACATCAGCATTATCCCTGGAATCAACGACACCTCGGTATTAATGCTATAGCTCAAAGGATCCTGGGGTGGCGTCCACTCTTAGCCCCACCACTTGAGCCAACAACCGAGGTAGTGTCTACTCTCAGCCCCGCCACTTGAGTACCGTAGGGTGAAGTCCGTCTCAACCTCGTCCCAAGTAGGTCACATAGCATTAATCCTCGGCATGTATCTCGAGTGCTGACACTCAAGGGCTACGTCACTGATTAACATCCCACGTCCCACATGGACAACACAACATGCCAATGCTGAAAAATCATAACATGCATAAAATCAACATCTCAATGTATGTAATTTACCGTACAAAATCTAATACAGGTGTAAATAATCATTTGTAAAACAATCAATAAACCTAGCTATGGGGATGAACACTCACAGTAAACCATTCATATGCCACAAACGAGTTTTTTGATAGAATCACTCACCTCGAATGTATTCGGATTGCCTCAATCCTCGTGTACTACCTCGATTCTTGTGCCAGACGTACTATAACTTAACCTCGAGCCTCAACGATACCCTAGACATCGTATGCATTCAAAGGGAAATCAATATCTATTTTCTCAATTTTCTTCATATTTTTCTCTCGATAATTTCAAGTAAATATCTCTTCAAGCATTTTTTCTAAATTTTTCTATAAAACAATATTTATAAGCCTTTGGAATTTTCTAGAAATTTTCCAGATTTTTCTCTTATTTTCTCCAATTTCCATAATTACTTTTTCTTGAGAAAACTTATGTATCCTTTATTTCCTTCGAATTTCCTCCATAAAAAAACATCAAAATTCATAAAATAAATTTCTTATCCTTCTGGAATTTTCTCAGAATTTTCTAAAAATCCCTCCTATTTATTTTCCATTTACCTTTCCTTTCAAAAATCCAAAATAATTATATCCTCAAGAAATTTCCAAGATAAAATTCATCAAAATAAACTATTAATTTTTCTTGAATTTATTGATATTTTTTCAGAATTTTATTTCCTTTAATTCTATTTTTTCTTGATTTTTTTTATTTTTAACATTTAAAAAAATACAAAAATACCTCCGGTCATCTTCTCTGGCGACGGCGACCTGCTCCAATGGCTGATCCGACAACACCACCTTGAAGCCCTCCTCAAGAAGATCACAATGGTACCCTCACATGGCCCAAAAACTCGCCGAAAACATCCCAAATAGTCGATTTACAGTCCGGCTCCGACGAAGCTTTGCGTTTTCCAGCGAGCTTCGAAACACCTTCAAACTTTAATGAAACTTCATGAAATTCTCCAGAAATGATCCTTAATACATGGAGAATAAAATCCCCTTATCCTAGACCTTTTATTCGCTCCCAAACGTGAGAAATCTGAAGTAAAATTTTTGATGCATTCGGCCACATTCTAACCTCTATTTATACCCGTTTTTGAAGCCCAATCGAGCCATACCTGGTCAAATCGACGCCTCTATCATCCTTACAAGCATTTAATGGCCTCAAATCGTGATCATTCGATATGAATCGTCCTTCCACAAAAATCCGACGACCGTGGCCATGCCTCGCCATTTTCTGTCAAATCACAGCCATACTTGGCCGATCTCGACCCACATCCGATCCTAATCAAACCCCCACGTGGTGGGTCCCATTTTCTTACCCCTAAATGGCCTCAATGGCGTCACCCGAAGGCTGGTCGGTGATGGCAGTGGGCAATGGCAGCCATGGCTGAGCTTCTTTCTTAATTTTCTATTATTTACACTTTGGCCCCCTTAAAACTATCTCTTACATTTTGGCCCTCATTCTCAAGCCCCTGAATTATCCAACTATCCCACTAAGACCCACAAGATTAGTACTTCTCATTTCTCCCTTGAAACTTCTGAAAAATTACCGTTTTGACCTCCTTCGGGCAAATTTAGAAAATTACACTTAGGCCCGACTGATCGTTTTGACCCTAAATCCACTTGATTCAACCCAAAATCACTTAAGGGTTGTTCTATACATAAAATATTAGTTCTTGACATGCTCCGTTGACTTTTCAAATGTCTCCTACGTCGATTCGATTTTCTAGGCCCGGTCGACAGCTATACCGAAAGTTGCTCCCGATCCAATTTCTTTCATCACCAAAAATCATAACTTATATTGCTTGATGATGCTATATCATTTTTCTTAATTATCTAGGGTCCGAGGTACTCCCTTCGGTCGATTCGGTGATTTATTTTACTTTTAAACCCACTTTTCAGTATTTTAAATTCATCTAAATTACGCTGTGACCTCACACAAATATGGGGTATTACATGTACTATTCATGAACAGATACTATTCTAATATACGACTACTATTCTTTGTAAATAGTGGAAGTCTTATGGAAATTGATACAAGCAAGATGATCTAGCTAATAAAGTTAGAGTCCGATGATGTGATTAGGGCATAGGGTTGACTCGATAACCATGATGATGGATTCGAGAGATTTAGAGACTATTGATTTAAGGTCATTAGTCAAAATCCTTACAATTAAAGATAGGATAACTGTGGTTATCAAGGATGATCGAATAATGGATAATTAGTCCGATGTGACTCGCAGAAATGGGACAAGGTACCCTTGCAACTTGATAACACTACTAGTTGGTGTTCGCAATGAACATATCTGGATCTAGGGATCCACTGCAAAGGGTTGATAGATGGCTTGTGGTAAGGTACGGGAGACCTGTCGACCAAAGCATCATATCAGATGGCATGGGAGACGATTCAAATGCCGAAGATCTGGAACAACACAATAGGGTTTATACCTAGTAAGGGGTCCAAGTTCCAATGAACTGGAATGCCTGGTGTGCCACAGCTGGTAATATGACTATGGAATTTTGTTTCAATAGCTATGAGAAATCTTTAGGACAATCATTTATGAAAATAAGGAGCCTGTTAATATGTGGTATAGGCACTTGCGGTAGATGAAAAATTGTAAGAAAATTGAGATAATGAGAAAAATACCAAGGTATGTTCTTGGAAGATGTATTCTTGACAAAACTGCTATTAATAACTTGAGGTTATCCGATGATCAGTTGTGTGTGGCTTGACTGGGGACGTAAATTATTAGGTTTGAAAGAGATAATTAAGAGTCGATATTTTTATTTGATGAATTATTAAATAACTGCAATAAGCTGAAATATTTATGATTGATATGCGATCAAAGATAAAGATAAAGGAATGAAACATTAAAGTACCCAAAATATAATATTCATTCCATATGTTCAATATAGTTACAAAAGATCAAGCCATACAATTACTCGAAAAAAAAAAGAAAGTAAATATATATATATATAGATTTTTATGGAAAAAAAATATGTGTTTTATTACTCCGGAGATTTTGGCAAGAAGAAAAAAAGATTAACCAGGCACGCGAAAGTTGAGTTCGGGGTTTTTCGGGTATTTATAATCTCAACCTTATGTTTCAAAGCATGTAGAGCAACATAGATAGGTAATCAAGTAGGTTCTTCCCTAGTTATTCAACCAATCCGGTGCTAATATTAAAGATGAAATTTTGAGATTTAGAATATATGGTAAATCTTGAGGACGAAATTTTTGTAAGGAGAGGAGAATGTAATATCCTAGTATTTTGAGAATAATGATAATTAATTTTTATTGTATTTAATATATTTTTTGCATCAATTAGAGATTATAATTGAGAAAACTAATGGGCTTAGAGTTAGTGGGCTAAGTTGAAAAAAATAAAGATTAAGTAAATTAGTTTAGAGTTAATGGCTAGGCTAAGTAAATGGGCTTAGAGTTAGTAGGCTAACAAAGTGGACTTAAAATTATTGAACTAAATAATAATCTATTTAAAAGAAGATTTAGTGAAAAATAATTAAGGTGACAAAATGTAATGACCCTAAATTGGGTCTAGGTGTTTTTAATATTTAATTTTAACTCAAGGGCATTCTAAATGTGGGTTAAAGTATTTTAACAATTTATTTTGATGGCATAAAATGATTTTGGATTAATATGAAATTTTCTTAGTGCATGTGATCATGAATTTAAGTGTATGGGTTTAATTTTTAAGAATTTAGAAAATTAATGTTTTGGGCTCTATTTAAATAGTTAAATGAGTTCATGGGTTTATCAGGTGGGTCAAATGAATTGTTGGGTTGGGCTTGGGCCCAATGATGAAGGAGATTTGAATTCCATGTAAGTCAGAAAATGAAAAATGGAAATTTAAAATATGTGTCAAATATCAATAATGCCCTAAAAAGATTCTTTGTAATGAGATAAAGGAGGGGCAAATCAGTCTTTTAGGGAAGGGGCACCTCAGCCTGCAACTGTTCCTTCTGCCTCTACTTTTTCTGCTTTCGGCCAGAATGTATCTCCTATTTTAGGCAGTGCATATCACTTCTTTCCCTCACACTATTCCATTGCCTGTCATCTTCTTCTCCATCCATCTTCAGTTTGATCTTCTTCTTCTCCCATTTTGCTGTTGATGACCTGAGCTCAGTGGAAGGGTTTAGCCACTTCTTTTTGGTTGGAGCAGCTCCTAAGGCAAGTTTCCTTAATCTTCTCAATCGTGAATCTATATATATATGTGTGCGTATTTATCTCCATGTTGCTCTGATCCATCGCGTAAAAAAAAAAAAAAAGCTTTATATAGATATAAAAATATACCCATATGCACAGTCTTGTTGAAGGCACAACGGGAAATAACATCACCCCTATTTCTTCCAGTGAATGGCATTTTGGTAGGTAAGGGTACAAATCTTCTTCATTTGTATCCCAAAAAGCTGAACCATATAGATATGTATATATATATATATAGTTATATAGTTATATGAGCTTCGCCCTTGTTTCAGCAACCCACTGTGACCCACTTGCAATATATATAGATGCATATTCACTCACTCCATTCCGTTGCTTCTGTTCAGCCAAGAAACCCAGTGACCCACTTTTAGTTATATATATACGCCCCTATTCGGTTTCCCTGTACCAGCCAAAAAAATTCAAAGACCCACTTATATTACATATATATATATATAGGTACACACCCAGTTCATATGCTCCCCTGTTCTTATTCAACCCAGATAAATACTATGCATATACATATAACCTCTGTTTAAACGCCTATGTCCCGATCCACTCATATATATAATAAATATTTTTATATATATCAATTGTAGATGAGCTGTTCGTTGGGAGTTTCTCTCTCTCTGTTTATTCATACCCAGTGCTTTATTTGGACTAAGTATATATATATATATATATGCACTTTTAGCTTACTTTGAATCTTCTTTCCAGCCGAGCAAAACACTTTTATATGCATAAATCCACGCCTAAGTTAGTTGCCCTTGTTCATCGAGCAGACCCACCCCTCCCAATTTTGGCCCACTTCTATATATGTCTATATATGCTTACTGCAGTACCATATATATATATATATATATATACGCTTACCTATTTAATTAGTGTAGTGTTTACTTATGTTTAGCACTTGAGGCACTCTAATAATATATATATATATATATAAAGGCTTACACATGTCAACACCTACTGTAAATAATATATATATATATATATATATTTGCATATGCACGTTTAGCATCCATTTAGCCTCTGTTTTGTTTAATATCTTTACATGCCATCAAATATGTAAACCCACTTAGAGCACAAGGCACCCAAACAAATAATATATATGTATATATACATGTTAAAGCACCCACTGTAAAGAATTAAACCCACCCAAATAAAATAATATAAATATATACATATGTTTATGTATACATATGTACGCACCATTGTATATTGCCATAAGCATTAGTTAATTATCTATTAAATGAATTTTTAATATGCCTAAATTTATGAGAATGTATATCAAAATTTTTCTTGCATTTTTAATAGTCATTGGAATATGGCTGATAAATTAAATGCCACGATGCGTAAAGATTAATAGCTCTAATGTTCATGATGTGGTTCTTTTAGTTGCATGGGAACTCTAATCATAAATTTGAGACTTTTTGTGGAGGTATACTTGTCATCAATACGTGATATTAAACCATGGGGATACTTATTTATACATTTGAGAGCATAGCATTCAAGTTGGTAACCTTGCGTGATTTCATAAATGGCATGTCGAATATGATATATATACCATTGTTATTAAATTTTGCGCATCTATTATTTTGCGCGGAGGGAAGGGTACCCTAGAGCACCTGGCACGGGACGAGGTGGCCATAGCCCGGCAGGTTGGCTCCATATTGAATGTGAGTTTTTACTCTTTTATGCACTTCGGCATATGTTATTTAATGGCTTGCGAGCCTACAAGATTGGATTATGATAATTTATGTTATATGTACATTTGCATAATAATATATGGTGACATGATATATTTAAATGAAACTGATAAGGTCATAAATTATGAATCTTGTATGAAGCTATAGAGTTCTTGATTACTCTCTTTTGGTGTCACCATATTCTTGATTCCTATTCGCTATTCATTGCTTCTCGAACTTGCTGAGCCTTGTGGCTCACTTGATCTTCCTTGCCATTCCAGGTAAAGGGAAGGCCGTTTTCGGGGGCGAGTCTAGTGGGACTAAGGCCCAGGGATAGGGGTGTACAGAGAAGCGTCCTAACTTGAAGATCCTATTTAGCATTTTGGTGAGGCTTGATGAAATGATTTTTATTTTGTTGGTTAACATTAGAGCCTCTTAATTATTTTGTATGGCCTTCGAGCCCCAAACTCATGAGATATTAGGAATGTAACTGAATCTTAATTTAGTCTCCGCTGCTAGTAAAATGAGATGTTTATTTATTTATGTTTTGTTCTATATCATCTCTGTGATGACCTCCTTTCGAATATCCTATGCTAGCTGGAATATTCGAGAGTGGGCCCTTACACAAAATAATTAAAGATAGTGGGTGAAATAATTGAGAAATGTGGGAGAGAAAGTAGGGTGTGGAGAAATAATTAAAGATAATGGATGAGATTTAGTGAGAAATAATTAAGAAATATAACAAAATAATTAAAAATAATGGATGAAATAATTGAGAAATGTGAGAGACAAAGTAGGGTGTGGACAAATAATCAAAGATAATGGATGAAATAATTAAGAAATGTGGGAGACAAAGTAGGATGTGGACAAATAATTAAAGATTATGTGTGAAATTTAGTGAAAAATAATTAGAAAATGTGATAAAATAATTAAAGATAATGGGTGAAATAATTGAGAAATGTGGGAGACAAAGTAGGGTGTGGACAAATAATCAAAGATAATGGGTGAAATAATTAAGAAATGTGAGAGACAAAATAGGGTATGGACAAATAATTAAAGATTATGAGTGAGATTTAGGGGAAAATAATTAAGAAATATGATAAAATAATTAAAGATAGTGGATCACCATAATTATGCGAAGCTTAATTTAACCTCTTATAAATAGAGTAAATTTGAAAGGTTTGAGAACTTAAATTAAAAGGAGAAATGTTAAAATAAAGATTTGAGAATGAGATAAAGATTTGAAAAAGAGAAAGAAAAAAAAAACATATAGAGAGAGAGAGAGAAAAAAATATAAAAAAAATTCTTAAAAAAATTCTATAGTCTAGGTTTAGTAGTTTGTGTGAAAATTTGAGGCAGAAGGCCTTGTTGGATGCACAAACTGAGACTTCGTCGCAATATAGAAGAATACAAAATCGCTCCGTGGGAATGTGAGTTATTTTCAAAAGTTTCTTGAAAAATTTTAGAAATATGAGAATGATATTTTAGAATTTTTTATGATGAAATTGGAAGAGAAATGCATGCTCGGTATTTATTATGAATTTTGGAGGCAATAGATGCTTGAAAATCAAAGAGAAAATGAGAAATAAATAAAATATGAATTCTAAAAATTATGAGGAAATTTCTGGGCTTAGGAATATTGTTTTAGAAATTATTGTGAAAAGAAATTGAGAAAATTTTATGAGAAATTATTTATTTCATAATCTAGAGGAAATAATAGGAGAAAATGGGAGAAATTTGGAAAATTAGAGAAAATTAGAAATCTATTTTTTTTAAGTAATTATAATGTCCAAAATACGTCAAGGTTCATAATTGAGTACGATTGGAAGTCCAACGTGAACTTTGAGGCAAAATTATGCTAGGGACAAAAATTATCTTTTTGCAATGTAAGTGGTACTTCCCAACTATATTTAATTTTATCAAAAGACTTGATTTGTAAATGATTTTCCCAAAACCCAATTTTATGTAAATAGTTTTATCATGTTGCCATGTCTTGATGTGAATATGTTCATATAGATTGCATTTATTCCTTACCTTGAGCCATCTCGATACAAATTTTACTTGTTGTATTCTGATAACAACAATTACATAATCAAATATCAAATTTTGGTGTTATAAAACTTATTAATAAAGTATAATACATTATTATAGAATGTTAATTAAAATGTCAAACTTGAGTGTTTAAATTAGGGTAGCAAATGAATCGAATTGTTCATGAGTGGCTCAATGTTTGACTCGACAAAAACTCATTCGAGTTCGTTTGTTAAGGAAAACGAGTCAAGTTTAAGCCTAATTTTAAAACTCAATTTTTAAACTAGCTGAACTTGAGTTCAATAAAATTTAACTCGTTATTGCTCACGAACATGTTCAATTAGAAACTCGTGATATATATAGATTCAATTAAAGACTCATAAATGTACTCAATTAGAATTCGTATATTGCTTGTGAACAAACTGGTTTATAAATACATTAATGCATTTATTTATGATTACATGTTGAGCATGTCGGTTGGTAGCTGGTTAACTCCTCCCATGGCCACCACAGTTGAAAATGCCTTGCAACACCCTATATGTTGTTTGTTGAAAAGAAGAGAAGATGGATGTTTTAGGCATCCATCATCATATTGTGCCATAATATTAGAAATTTGGATCGTGCATGAATAAACATAGAAATCAAGAGAAAACTAGGAGTATAAAAAATTTAACGCGGTTCAGTCATTGTCTATGTTCATAGTCTCATAAAATTCAAATTAGACTAGGACCCCAATGTCTATTTCCCAAGTCGCAATAAGGTTTAGACTGACTTATTGTGTGATAATTGTGACCCAAAATTTAGATTCTTCCTCCTGAGTAGTCCTCGACCTCATTCGTTGTAAGGGAGTCTCCTCAATATCGACTTATTCCTCGGATCAACGAGAGCTTCTACCTTTCAAAGAAGCAAGTTGAGAGGATGAAGAAGGAGCCAGTGTTGGACCCTTGGATTGCATGAGACCATTGAACGCTCGGGCACTCTTCTCCAAAGCAGAGGCCTTCTCAGCAACCCTGCGAGCCGACCCTGAGCTCGGTTCGGCCCCCTCTCTACATAGTGCGTGTTGCCTCACTTTCTCAAGAGTCATCTTGGGGGCTATCTCACCTGAAATAGAAAGTAAGTAGGGTATGCAACAACAAGAGTTAGCCGAAAAAGAAAGACAAAGAATAAACCAACACGGAAAATTCCGTGGCTAAAACATAAAAATCCGTCGCTAAAAAATTTAGCGACGAATTTAGTGACGAGTACCTTTTCGTTGCTGAAATTTAGAGACGAAGGTTGTACCCGTCGCTAAATTAAAATTTTTTATTTAATTTTTTTTATTTTTTAGCCACGGGGTTGACCCCATCGCTAAATTTGAATTTTTTTATTTAATTTTTTTAATTTTTTAGCGACGGGGTCGACCCTGTCGCTAAATTTTAATTAATTAATTTTTTAATTTTTAGCAACGAGATTAGCCCCGTCACTAATTTCGTCGATAAATTCAACCCCAAAATTTAAAATTCAACGCGCGCCAAGCCCCAACCACCCCTCATGTGTACCACGTGGCAGCGCTAGGATAATACTCTCAGTAATTATCTTATGCTCTTAACAAGATTCGAATCCCCAACCTCTCATGACCAAGTTTCGCGCGCGAGGCAACCGATCTGGAAGCCTCCTTGTTCATTGATGTATATAAAATATATATATACTATTCTCTTTCAAAAAATTTTGAATTATATTTATACACTAAAATTTCTCAAACTTATTTAATGATATTAATTTTAATATTTAATGTTAGTAAAGGAAATGAATATTAATTTTAATTTTATTTCGTTATTAATTTAAATAAAATTTTATTAATTATTATATTAGCAGTGAAAAATTATGTTTTGATTTTGATTTTAATTTTAATATATTTAAAAAATTATTAGTTTAATTTTTACTAATTTTAATGTTAGTAAACATTATTGTGATATGTTTAAATGTAAAATTTTCAAATTTTTATTTATTTTTTAATTTTTTTAGCAACGGTTGACTAGTCGTTAAATTGTAATTTTTTTATTTAATTTTTTTATATTTTAGCGACGAGTTTGAGCCCGTCGCTAAATTAAAATTTTTTTATTTAATTTTTTTTAATTTTTAGCAATGGGAAATACCCCGTCGCTAAATTTAAATTTTTTATTTAAATTTTTTTTTTAATTTTTTAGCCACGGGAGTGACCCTGTCGCTAAATTTATATTTTCTATTTATTTTTTTTTTATATTTAAGCAACAGGGTCGACCCTGTCGCTAAATTTTATTTTATTTTTTAATTTTTAGCGACGGGAGTGACCTCGTCGCTAAATTTAAATTTTTTATTTATTTTTTTTTTAATTTTTAGTGACTGGAAATACCCCGTTGCTAAATTTAAATTTTTTATTTAAATTTTTTTATTTTTTAGTGACAGGGCATTTTCGGTCGCTAAATTTTATTTTTTTATTTAATTTTTTTTAATTTTTAGCTACGGGAGTGACCCCGTCGCTAAATTTAAATTTTTTATTTAATGTTTTTTAATTTTTAGCTAAATTTAAATTTTATTTTTTTATTTAATATTTTTTAATTTTTTAATTTTTTAGCAACTGGGTTGAGCTGGTCTCTAAATTTTAATTTTTTTTTTAATTTTTTTAATTTTTAGTGACGGAAGTGACCTGTTGCTAAAAAATTTTAAATTTAGTGACGGGGTCATCCCCGTGGCTAAAAATTGAAAAAACAATTTAAGTAAAAAATTAAAATTTAGGGACGGGGTTACTCCGTCGCTAAAAAATAAAAAATAAATAAATAAATAAATTCAAATTTGCTAAAAAATAAAAAAATAAATAAAAAAATTAAAATTTAGCAACGGGGTCATCCCGTCACTAAAAAATAAAAAATAAATAAATAAAAATTTTAAATTTAGTGACAGGGTCATCCCCGTCGCTAAAAAATAAAAAAATTAAATAAAAAATTAAAATTTAGCGATGAGGTCAACCCCATCGCTAAAAAATTAAAAAAAAATAAATAAAAAATTAAAATTTAGCGATGAGGTTACTCCTATCGTTAAGAAATAAAAAAATTTAAATAAAAAAATTTAAATTCACTAAAAAATAAAATAAATTTAAATAAGAAATTAAAATTTAGCAACGGAATTTTCGTCGCTATCCGTCCCTAATTATCGACGGAATAATTCTGTCTCTAAATACGATTTTTCTTGTAGTGTCGATATTTCACCCTCATGATGGAACTCGACTCCTTATTCCAGCACAAAGGGAATTTCGCAGCCATTTTATCATCCAAAAAA
Source organism: Diospyros lotus (assembly GCF_014633365.1). Classification (NCBI taxonomy): domain Eukaryota; kingdom Viridiplantae; phylum Streptophyta; class Magnoliopsida; order Ericales; family Ebenaceae; genus Diospyros; species Diospyros lotus. The sequence goes on along the minus strand of NC_068347.1, from coordinate 1,249,456 downwards.
AAGGCAAACACATTCTCTCAAAAGGCTATTTTGAAATAGTTGGCCTTGAAATTCTTGTAAGAGCTATCAAAGGCCTTCAATAACTTCCTTCTCGCAGCCCATTCAAAGATATCCAACTGCCTTTGTTGTTGCCCTTTGACTAGATGAAGGAAAAAAATACCCCATGCTCGCTCCCCAACCTAAGAAGCTGGACAACACTTCGAAGGCTCTCATGAAGGCCCAGCTGAGTCGGGGCAACATTTAACATCATTAACACCGAGCATTGGAACTCCGTGAACAAAAGTCGAAGACAAAGATGTGTAAAAAATGTCTCGTACATAAAAATCGACCCCTAGTCTATGGCCATGAAAACCCGCTTCTCGTACATAAAAGTCAACGGAGTGTCTTGAGGACTTAAATTTTGTATATGAAACAACCCTTGAGCAATTTCGGGTTGAAACAAATGGATTTAAGATTCAATTGACTAGCCGGGCCTAAGTATAATTTTCTAATTTACCTGAGAGAGGTCAAAATAATAGATTTTCACGAATTTCGAGGATGAAATGAATAGCACTAAACTTGTGAGCCTTAGTGGTATAGTTGGATAGATCAGGGGTATCATGCAAAGGGCAAAAATGACATTGGAAGAATCTAGAGGGTGAAAGTGCAATAAAGCAAAACTTCAAGTGTGAACACAAAGGAGAAATCGGCCACCGCAAATCCACCGCACATGGAGGCTATTTCCGGTGATGGGACGGTCGAGGAAGACCTGGGGAAGGTCGTATACGGTATGGGCTGGCTTAGGGGCCAAGCCTTAGTCGCTGATTAGTTAGAATTTGGCCGAAAATCGCCTATAAATAGCTAGGTTTTGGCTGAGAATTTACACTCAAATTTCTCACAATTGAGGATAAATCGAAGAGAGTGGTTAAGGGGATTTTGATATCGAGGCATCAAGGATCAATTCTAAAGTTTTTGAGAGGTTTTTCATTGCGTTTAGAAGCTGTTCGAAGGCTGGTCGAAAAGGCGAGGCGGTTCACCACGCCGCACCTGCAACTAACGATTTAGAGCACTTTTCAGTGTCCTTTTGGCCTGAAACCAGTGCCATTGAGATCGATTCATCAAGGACTTCAAGGGGGTGCCGCTATTTTAGCCATCGGAGTCGTCGGCGAAGGATGGGAAATTAAGGAAGAAGGTGGCGCGTGGTTGCACGCGCCACACTCCACACACAAGGCGAAAACAACGCAGGAGCGTCCAACAGAGTTGAATCCAGATCGTCGAGTTATAATAGCAGGTGTAGGGTTCTCCCGAAACAACGCAGGTGTACGTTATGTAAGCATAAGTGGGCTCATGTTGTGAATGGTTATGTAATGATGATTATGAGACGTTATATCATAAAAAGGTTATGGTTTTAATAAGAGTTGCGTGTGACTTGTAGTTGCATTATTGTTCGATATCATTCAAATAGTAACCCTCTCACGAATCCTCTTTGTGCACGGGGCTTCAGGAGGTGGGCCGTTACACTTATATAATAGAGTAGATGCAAAAATTGACATTAATTATATATAGGTTAAACCAAATCTAGCTAAATGGCATCCTTCTTTTCTTGACTAGGAGATGAATTGTAGCGACCCCACTCGATTTTTTTCTCTGTTTACTTTATGAGAGATAAAAGAATGAAAGAATCAGATTATCCTAAAAAAAGGAAGTGCATTGAATAGAACTCAAGCAAAGCTACACAAAGAGCAAGACAAAACAAGTCTACCACAACCCAACCTAAATGCATAACTAAGAGGTAAAGGGCCAAAACCAAACTAGTAGCTAGCCAAGGCATAGAGAAACAAAACTAAAGAGACAACCAAACCCTAGCCAACACAAAGACAGAAAGACAAGAGGGTTTGTGTTATACACTTACAAGTAAAACAAGTAAAAGATTTCAAATAAAAACCCATCTTCAAGAGAGTGGTGTGTTTAATGGTTGTATTTTAGTTTTTTTTTTAACAAAATTTTAATCAATAATGAGACTTGGTACAACAGTAAGGTTGCTCTGTTCTATTGTGGCTTAGCGTTCATACGTTTAAGTCAAGAAATAGTTTCTTCAATTATTGTGTTTTTCGTTATTTTTTTAAACAAATGATAAAAAATGGTTGGTAATCTTAAATTTGGTATTTTCTTATATAATAGAGTAGATGCAAAAATTGACATTAATTATATATAGGTTAAACCAAATCAAGCTAAATGGCATCCTTCCTCTCTTCACTAGGAGATGAATTGTAGCGACCCCACTCGATTTGTCCTTAGGGATCTTTGAGCATGGATTGAGGTCCAATAAGATGGTGTACCTCTTGAAGATGAGTGCTAAGGAACTAGAGATGCTTTTTGGGTCCCATAGACTAATCACCAATCAAGTGCCCACGATATTCCTGAAAAAATCTCTTCTAGACCTCGTAAGAGTTGAATATATATGAGCTTAACAACCTTGTTGATAATGCATAAAATTGACCACTTATATACTTGAGAAGAAAACGTACCAAATGGAAAATGAGTCTTCAACTTCATATTTTGTAGCTGATTTTTTGAAAAAAAGAATGGTGAGATTCGGTCAAGGCTGACAAGAAAGACATCTCAATACCTTTATATATATTGTTCAAACAGAGAGCTAAGAGCCAAGAGATTTTTAAGATTGGCTACAATAACAAACCCCTCCCCTATTATCTGGGTTTAAGATTGACTATGAAACTTTTACCGCTAAAAATGTTTAGAAAATTACTCAACTCATAGGCAGAAACTAGTATAATGGAGTTTTTCAAGAGGTCTGATTATTGTTTGAAACTTTTTATTTTAGATTTAACAATTGCAAAATGATAAATTTTGAAACCAAGAGAGTGAGAAATAGCCCGAGTTTAAGATTGAAAAACATGTAGTAGAAATTAACATAACTAAAACATCAAATTGGTGTTTCCATTACACAATTCGATAATTAATGTATATGGATTGGGTTATTAGTTAATCTCTGCACCAATTAGAAGTGTTTAAATTGCTATAGTTAGATTTGCAAAAGCAAAAACATAATATATGTGCTGGTTTCTTTTTCACACAACATTAGTTTGTTCCACTAAGTAGTGCTAAAATCCAAAGTTTAGGGAGCACAGAAGATGATAACGAGAAAAAAAACAGTAGAAGACACACATTAATGTTGTGCACATTAAAATTATGAATCAGGTGAACAATTAATTCATTTTAGATTGATCCAGTATAGGGAATAGACATATACATATAAACAACCAAGAGCTGAGGAAAAGCATAAATTAAACAACCAGCAGCCATACCCATACACATTATTATTTTACACCTCAGTTGCTTTGGGGTTGGCCCATTAATTAATCACGCAGTGGGGTATGAGGCCATCATGGCAATGCCACAAAGGCCTTCTTTGGCGGCAATGCCTCTCTGCATCCTTATGTACCCTTCTTCTCCCCATGATGTGCCCCATGAGTTCTTCACAAGCCAATACTTAGTCCCATCCCCGTCGGTACCATAGCCAACGGCGGTGACGCCGTGGTCTAGCTCAGTCCCACACTCTCCCGTAAAGACTCCACTCGAGTAGAATTGAAAGTCAGAGCCCCCAGCATCGATGGCGACCGAGACTGGCTGATTAGCAACGGCCTTTTGAAGGGCACTCTCACTGTTTGCAGGCACGTCTTCGTACCCATTTATCTTGGCAGCGTGGTTTCCGGCTTTGTTCTTGTTGCAAGTGCCGTCTGTACCCTGGTACGGATAGTTTGCTTCAGTTGTGAGTCCTTTGTTTTGTTTGATGAACTTAAAGGCATCATCCATCAGGCCACCATTGCAGCCCTGATCTTCGCCTGAAGTGTCACAGTCGACAAGCTCTTGCTCGGACAGGGAGATGAGCTTGCCAGTTGTTAGCTGGTTATTTCCTTCCATGGCTGCCACAGCTGAAAACGCCCAACAACATCCTGTGTATAGATATGTTGTTGGGATTTGGTTAGGAGATAAGCAACAAGAAAATCCTTGTGGTTAGAAGAATATCAATGATATATGCATGCTTACCACACTGGCCTTGGTCCTTGATCGCGGTTACTGCTCCTTTCTTCCTCCAGTCCACGGTGGCTGGAACTGCAGTCACGTTTTGGTATCTGAAAGACGGCGCAACAGTGGAACAGACATGGCTCTTGAACCTGTTTCGCAATTTGAACTCGTCATTCGTAAGATCTGCAAATTGATTCACTCCTAACTTGTACCCACTGTGACCTGCCTTGTTAAACGACTCGATGCGTTCCACATTGGCCTTGAATATCCTGTAACGTTTCGCCTTCTCATCAGCATCCTTGTACTCCCGCCCATACCGAGCCATCCACTGCTCGTGTCTCAGCTGGTACATGGCTTCCTCCTCCTCCTGCTGCTGAAGCGAGCGAGAAGCTGCTTGGGTGGCCAACGTTGCCCAAATGAACAACAAACCCAGGCAGATGATGCTGCACTTGCTGGGGCTTTGGGAACCCATTGCTTAACTATTAATTAGGAGGTGAACTGAACTGATCTCATATTTGCCATTGTGTTGTTTGCATTTATATAGCTAGAGAGATTGTAAAATGTATATGATTGGGATATGTTTTAAATACTTTGTGATCACTGCGTGCCTTAGTGAAATGCTATATATGACTTGGACTACCCTATAATTTGCATACAATGTTCATATATAGAGTTGAAGGTTCCACAGACGAAATGTCCCATGAAACTTGGAAGTGAAAGCTGCCTTTGATATCAATGCCACGGAAAGTTGACTGCAACTCATCTCTTGTATTTTAGTAGTGATTGATGATGTCATTATCTAATCATTTTATATTAAAAATATTGAGAAGCTGATGGCATCGATTAAGTGCCTGATCAAATGTTGTGATTTGACCCTTCCAATTGGCTGCCTCACTTGTCTCTTCGCAATGCTCTGCTAACTACATCTATTTTTTAGATCTAAATTGGGAGGGAGTGAATCTCAATCGCAATATGAATGTTTCTAATAATTATTATGTAACGAAATAATGGCTTTCTTCATCAGTCCCTCCATCCCTCCCACCGTGATCGACATCGGCGCCACACTCTCCTGTGAAGACTCCACTCCAGTCAAAGCCGCCGCCGGCGTCAATGTTGACCGAGACAGGCTGATTACCAACGGCCTTCTGAAGGGCACTCTCACGGTTTGCAGGCAGGTCTTCTTCGTACCCACTTATCTTGGCTGCGTGGTTTCCTGCTTTGTTCTCGGTGCAACTGCCGTCGGTTCGCAAGCATTGGAATATTATATTGTATATTTGTATTGATGTCACATACAGCCCAATACATCAATATACAACTATTATTTTTAATATAGAAATTAAATATCTAAATAATATTTGGTAATAATTATAACCTTCTTCCATGATGCAATTATGAGAAGGCTCGGGGTGCCCTTTCAACGTCTTCGAAATGTTTTTTCTGTTGAAACTTTAAAAAATATCATTTTTTTTACTATTTTTATAATTTTAAGAATATTTCAAGACCGTTTCACAATATTAAAAAAAATGTCAAAAACGAGTTTCCGATTGCAAAAGGATTAGAGATGAGATTTCCATCTCTAACCAAGTTATGGACAAAATTTTTAAAAATTGTATAAAACTTATGTTTTATTATTTTCTTTTATGCATTATGCATTCAAATATAATAAAACCATAGAGAAAGAGAATAATCAAATGGAGGAACTTTTATAAATTGTATTATGTTTGATTATTTTTTTTAAATTTATTATTTATTTTTAATTAGTAACTCATGGTTTATGGATTATAGAATTTATGTTTATATCTCTTTGATTGTATTATGAAATTTATGTCTATTTTTAGATTAAATTATTATATTTTATAATTTTATATATTAAAAATTATATTTACAAAAAAAATATTATATTTTTATTTATGTATTTTTTCGCATTTCAGTTTCCTACCTTTTTAAAATATATCTTTTTCCGTTTTTATTTTGTATCGTATCAATTTTCTATTTCTATTTTTGTGCAACCTAGAAAGAGAATTCAAATTTTTGTACAAAATGTACGCATATAAGTTTATATAAACTTATTTGTTATATAAATGAGTAGGCATGTTGCCTAAATGATGTGACAAAATGAGTAGGAACGACACTCTTTCGATGTTTCCGTGCATCAAAGATTGATAGTACGTATGAGCTTGAGATCTCAAATTTGAGTGTTGTGAGCCTTCATTGCTCTCCAATTAAGTTTGAGAGATTGCCCAAAATTATGGGAACTGATTTGCAGTTTTTTGTCTAAAAATTTATATCTTCATTGATTGAGTGGATTTTTTTCTTTGTATTTCCAAATACATTAAAATTTTAGAAATTTCCTTTTTTATTTTTAGTTTATATATATATATATATAGTGTGACATATTTTTGGTCAAATCTCTTTTGTCAATTGAGATCTAATTTCCTAGATCAAACCTGCATACAAAACGGATTTATTTCATTGTGCATGTAGCATATATATATGAAAGATGCTCAACGTTACTTCATTAAAGAAATCACACAAAATAATTATAATTAAAGAAGTAGTAGACAACTTGAGATATATTAAGTTTAACTTTACAAAAATTTCGAATGGAACTACTAATAATAAGAGGTTATACACTTAATTATTATCCCAATGAGTAGTCACGTTGCCTAAATGATACGATAATAAGTTTCATTTTTTCTCAACTATCTAAATCTATGATACACTAAAACGTCTCGAGGGCTCTATTTCGAATGCCAAAAAATGTTTCTAGGTTACTTATGCAATTTCAGAAATATTTTGGAGCAATTTTGTAATATTAAAAAAAATATCATAAATCCATTTTTAATTCCGTCCTTGAAAAGGTTAAGAAATGGAAAAAAATTCTAGTTAGTTCAGTTTTTAACTCAAAATTTTTAAATTTATTGTTTGTTTTTAAGAGTAAGTAAATTTTTAAATTTATTATTTTTATTATGTTTGATTTTTTTAAATATATTGTTTGTTTTTAATTAGTAAGATATGGTTGATAAATGATAGAACATATGTTTATGTTCGTTTAAATGCATTATGGAATTTATGTTTATTTTTTATTACATAACTATTTTTTATAATTTTTTATATTAAAAATTATATTTACAAAAAAGACCCTTATTTTTTTTTAGCTTTTCTCCCACGTTTTTGTTTCCTACTTTTTTTAAAAATGTCGTTTCCCCATTTTCATTTTCTATCATATTTATTTTCTATTTCCATTTCCATTTTGTATCATATCTAGATATAAAATTGTTAGTTTATTTAGAAAAACCAAGAAAGCACCTAAATTGTTTTATTTTTAAATCCATTATCCTTAATTGCCAAAAAAGAATCCATTCATAGGAAATGAAAAAATTGTAACACAAACAACCACCTTCACATACCTTTAAATAGCATCACCACATCTCAAGCTTTTAATAGAGGTCAAGGCTATTTTTGTCTCATCAAACCAAAGTTTTTCTCACACACGTTCAAGAATAAATAATTTTCTTACTTGGAAATGCAAGGAATCAGCAAAGACAAGGGTCCCACATTTTTGTTCTGCAACGTGTTGGGTGATATGCAATCAACGCGTATACTCGTTCTCACGTGAAAAAAGTTGGATACAGACGTGCAATTTCACCTTTAGTAGTCACATCACGTGAAAAAAGTTGGATGCAGTGATGCAGTTTCACCTTTAATGGTGACATGCGTTGAAGAAATAAATTACTATTTAAGTTAGAGATGTGAAAAATGAACTAAGATAGACCTTACGTGTTTTTGTTCTGCAATGTGTTGGGTTACATGCAACTCGACATGTGTACTCATTATCACGTGAAAAAAGTTGGATGCAGTTGTACAATTTCACCTTTAGTGGTCACATCACGTGAAAAAAGTTGGATACAACGATGCAATTTCACCTTTAGTTGTGACATGCGTTGAAGAAATAAATTATTATTCAAGCTAGAAACGTGAAGAATGAACTAAGATAGGCCTTACACGTTTTTGTTCTGCAATGTGTTGGAGTTGCATGCAGCTCAACACGTCAGCTCATGCTCACATGAAAAATTTGTTCATAAAGATATAATTTCAATTTAATATAACTTTAGTAACCCCCTTTTCCCACTGCCACCACACTATAAAAGCCCTTGAAACTTCGACCTAGAGGTATAATTTCATTGCCTACCACCACCACTACATAATTTCACCACCCCTCCTCATCCCCTTCCTCCAACCACCACCCTGCTATTGTAAAATCCATAGAAACTTCAACCTTCATCATTATCATCATCATATGCTACCTGAAGAGTCCTCCCCAAACATTCTCAAAATCCATGAAGCATGGCCACGAAGGCCAAGATTTTGATCTTGATCTTCGAAGCCATTACTTCATGTATATTTAGGATGTTTGAACTCAATCATTCCTTTCAATGGCAAGGTAAATTAGTTCAACTTTGGTCATCGTAAAATTATTTTTTGGGTTTAATTTTGACTTTGGTTTCCTTGCGGCTAATTGTTCCTTCTAGCCATAATAGAGACTACAATTTTGAAATTACATGGGAAGATTACAACTAATTGAATTATAGAAGTAAAAATCGTTAAAGTATTCGATAAATACATATAAAATCCCAATAATTGATTCATGTCTTTCCAAATGGGGGTTGTTTAGAGTAGATGATCTCCCCATGCTAGGTCATGGATGCCCTGTATTCTTTGATTTCTTTCTAAATTAAGCTAAAGATAGAGGTATCAACTTCATATCATTTGGAAGCATATTGGATCATAATTAAAGAAATCCCTTAATGTAATGATAAAAAGGTCGTATAGTTTGCCTCAAGATGAGAGCTATGATGCACAAAAACGGTTCTGGGGTGTTGTTTTAGTGTTTCCAAAATGTTTCTTACATCAAAACGCCAAAAAAAACATTTATAGGTCATTTTTGAAATTTTAAAAATTTTTCGAGGCCATTTCGTAATATTAGGAAAATATCAAAAACGTGTTTCCATCTACGAAGATGTTAGAGATGGAATTTTTTCCATTTTTAACTCAAAATTTTTAAGTTATAATTTTTTATATTAAACATAAAAAAATTTCTAATTAAAAATTCTTAAGAGTTGGAGACCATACTCTTTGATGAATGTGGGGGAACTTTTATAAATTGTATTATGTTTGATTAATTTTTTTTAATTTATAATTTATTTTTAATTAGAAAGTCATAGTTTATAGATGATAGAACTTATATTTATATTTGTTTAAATGCATTATCAGATTTATGATTATTTTAGATTAAATAACTATTTTTATAATTTTCTATATTAAAAATTATATTTACAAAAAGATCACTATTTTTTTTTATTTATGTGTTTCCTCCATATTTTCATTTCCTACTTTTTTAAAAGATGCCATTTTTTTATTTTCATTTCATGTCGTATCTATTTTTCATTTTTATTTCTATTCTACCTAGCTTTTTTCACATCAAACTAAACAAAATAGTGTTCAAATATATTAAAGGTAATAATTCTATACGGGTCAAAATGTTAGTAACAAACATTGCATTAGCAATGCAGAATTGCTTGGATAAATTATATCATTAATTTTCAAATTTTATATTTTACAATAAATTGATCACTGTATTTTGGCTTTTATAGCCACGATTATCACTAAACTTTTATTTCTGTTAAAATTTAGTCTCTCTTTCGATTTTTCATCAAATTCTGTTAACAAAAATAATGTAGTATGCATTAATATAAATTTTAAAATCACTTGAAATTTATAAATTTAATCTAAACACAATCGAATAATTTTGGGATTTATATTAATGCATATTGCGTTAGTTTTCATTAATAGAATTTGACAAAAAATTAAAAGAGTAACTAAATTTTAATATAAATCAAAATTTAATAGATGTAATGACAAAAATTAAACCATACTAACAAATTTATAATAAAATATAAAATTTAAATTACCCTATATTCTTCTATTTGCAAATTATATTTCAAACAAATTTCCAAGTGAAAATTTAACTTCAATGTATAGATTGTGAACCATTCACACTAAATGAGTCTACTAAAGATTGTTGAGTTTATACTCTTAGAGAGATTTAATCCCTAAGGTAGAGAGATTGCCCAGAATTGTGAGAACCAATATTTAGTTTTGTCTTTACAAAATTATATCTTTATTGATTGAGTGGATTTATTTCTTTGTGTTTCCAAATACATTAAAATTTTAGAAATTTCTTTTTTGTTTTTAATTTCTATATATATATATATAGTGTGACATATTTTTAATCAAATTTCTTTTGTGAATTGAGATCTAATTTCCTAGATCAAACCTACATAAAAAATAATTTATTTCATTGTGCATATATGAAAGGTGGTCAATGTTACTTCATTAAAGAAATCATATAAAATAAAGATAATTAAAGTAGTTGTAAACAACTAGAGATATATTAAGTTTAACTTTAAAAAAATTTAGAATGAAACTACTAATAATAAGAGATTATATAGATATATACGTACTTAATTGTTATCCTAATGAGTAGGCACATTGCCTAAATGATACTGTAATACCCCGAGAGCCCAAGGTCAGGTCTAAGAAGAGATTCTAGAGAAGCTAGTATATATATATATATATATATATTAAGATAGTAAGGAAGGAAACAACACTACCTGAATACCTTTTTAGCTGAATATAGATAAAGAATTCTCGATTTAGGCTACTTGAGCTAGGGTAGCTCAACGATTGGTGACCCTTTGGAAGTTCGCGTAGGCTCATCAGGGTAAATTGATTCAGTTCTTCCTATCACTTAATGCGAGATGTTACAGTGAATGTAATACCCCGAGAACCCAAGGTTAGGTCTAAGAATGGACTCTAGAGAGGATAGTATATACATCGAGGATAGTAAGGAAGAAAACAACACCAGTTGGGATACCTTTTGGACTGAATGTGGATAAAGAACTTTCCAGTTAATCGCGCTTGAGCTAGGGTAGCTTAACAATGGGTGACCCCTAGAAGTTCGTGTAGGTCCATCAACGTAAGTTGATTCGGTCATTCTTATCGCTCGATGCGGGATGTTATAGGTAATATCAGAGCTGACCCTTGAAGAAATGTAATACCTGAAAAATTCTTAAGGTTATAAATGGGATTCTAGGAAAGGTCTAAGTGGAATTTTTGAAAGAATGGGGCTATAGGATACACTATCACAGTTTTAAGTAACCAAATCGACCGTAGGGAGTGCCCCGGACCCTAGTTGCTTAAGGGAATTGATACAGTATTGATGAGTGATTCGAGGCATGATTTTAGGTGTCAAACGAAATTGGATCAGGAATGATTTTCGGTACAATTGTGGATCAGGCTGAAAAATTGAATCGACATAGGAAACTTCCAAAAAGTCAACGGAGTGCTTTGAGGACTTAGATTTTATATGTAGAACAACCCTTAAGCGATTTCGGCTTGAAACAGTGGACTTAGGGTCAAAACGATCAACTAAGCCAAAGTGTAATTTATTAATTTTGCCCGACGAAAGTCAAAAAGATAGTTTTTTAGAAATTTTGAAGATGAAATAAAGAGTACAACACTTGTGGACCTTAGTGGTATTGTTGGAAAGATCATGGGTGCTATGGAAAGGACCGAAATGGCGTTTGGAAGAAAAAATGGAGCCAAAGTGTAATAAAACAAAATACAATGTGAACACTACAAAAACTATTGTCGCACTGCCACCGCACGTGGAGCCATTTTCCGGCGATAGGACTATTGAGGGAGGGCTGGAGAAGGTCGTATACGGCGTGAGGAGGCTTGGAGCCCAAGCTTTGGCCGGTGATTGGCCGTGTTTTTGGGTGTTTCTCAGAGAGTTGATAAGGGATTTTTGATCCTTGCATCAAGAGGAAGAATTCTGGAGTTTTGGGGAGGGTTTTCATTAGGTTTCGAAGCTGTTCGAAGCTTCACCAAAAAGATCGAGCGGACGCCGGGGGCCTACCTGCAACCAGACTTTTGGGGGCTTTTTGGGTGAGTTTTCGGGCAACCAAGGGTTCCACTAAGATATACTGAGGGAGATCTTCAAAGGGGTGGGATCAGATCAACTATCGGAGTAGTCGTCGGCAGCAGGAAGCGAGGAAGAAGATCGGTGCGTGGGCTGCACGCGCCATTTCTCATGCGCAAACACATGCTTGGAGTGTGAGAGCACGTGAGCTAGGGGTATTTTCTTGAATTTGTTTCAATATTTTTCTAAAATTATTTTAGAAATTATCATGTTGAAAAATTTAGGAAAATGTTTGAGGAGATAATTATTTTGGAATTATTGAAGTGAAAACTAGGAGAAAAATAGAGAAAATTATGAAAAATTAAGGAAAATAGATTTTGATGCTCTTTTAAATAAATATGATATTTAGGGAGTGTTATGGCTCGAGATTGAGTATAAGTATGAGTGTTTGAAGTTTGGCACGCAAATCAAGGTCGTGTACAAGAATCGAGGCATTTTGAATACGTTCGGAGTGTTCGCCCCCAAAACTTGATTTATTGTGAGTAGTTCTATCCTAAAAACTTAGTATATGTGCTACCTAAATATGTTATGATCTCATGCAAAATGGTTTTGTTGCATGCAAACGGTAACCGGTGACAGTTGGTTTCATGTGAGAGGTTCGTCCCAAAACGTTTTATACATATGCATTGTATTTTATAAAATGTTATTTATATGATGCATTGAGTTGTGTTTTGTGACATTGTCTTGCGTTTTGTGTGGTTCATATGGGATGTTAGTCGGGAATGTTGTTTGGATAGTGTAGCCGTAATTTCCCAATGGTGATGCCGGAATAATGTATAAGGGCATCTTGTGCTGGTGTGCATGCAGGGATAGCTACCTAGGTTTTCGTGTCAGGCCGTATAGCTAGGGAAATTGCATGAAGACGACTAGTGGTCCATATGGGATACGAATTTGGATTGGGTAATGGTTCCTGAATGCTTTTGAGTGGAAACGTAATCCTTGACATAATTATGGTGAGTTGGGTTCCTGCGTTGATGTGACGTTCCTAGGCCGAGAGTGGTAGCAATTGTTCCTGAGGTGTTGGGGAGATGCGTTGACCTTACTCTTCTTAAGTTAGGACTGTGTTGTGTCAATGCGTCAGTGTGGCGATGTTCCCTTTAGAGAGATTGCTCTTTCCCCATGGTTGGGTTAAGCGCTGTGAAGGATTCTCTTGGGCTAAGGCTTATCGGGTTGTGTCGGTTTGTTTCATGTCTTGTATACATTCATAAAAACATGTTTTGAACTCTCACTTAAATGATTCATCATCTAATTTGGATTTTGTCTTTGAAATATTCAAACGTTCCAGGTAAAAGCAACGGTGCAAAAGGAAAAGGGATTGTCGAGGAGTGACGGCGATTAGTAATTAATTTATAGTATGTCGTTTTCAATTATGTTGTTTATTTTGATGACGTTATGTAAAATGATGGTTTGACTTTAAAGTTATGAATAAGATGGTTTCGGTTATGTATCATTTGAGGTTTCGATCTATCTTTCGTATTTATGATGAGTTACATGTCTTAGTTTATTCATTATTAAGTTTAATATATTGAGAAGGTGTAACGAGATTGTCAGGAAACGATTTATGTATGGAGTTTCTATAGGAAAAAAATATATCCCTGAAATCTTACATTATCTAACGCCCTGAGAGAAGTGGGGTGTTAAAAGAAAACTGTCCGATGAAGGCAAGAAGTGGTGTCAGGACTCGAGGGCCTGAACAAGGTGTGGCTCCTGGCAGACTTCTAGGATGGCAGCCCCTAAAAGGGAGAAGATCTGGAACTAGTTGTAAGGTCACATGACGAGGACGTCATGTGCTCAAGAAAAAGATAATGTAATACTCCGAGAGCTCAAAATCAGGTCTAAGAAGGGACCCTAGAAAAGCTAGTATCATTACAAAAAAATTAGCATTTAGCGGTGGTTTTTTTTGCATTTTGCGGCAGTTCACGTAATTTAGCGACTATTTTTAAAACCGCTGCTAAATCAAGTGTCGTGAAGCATTTAGCGGCGATTTTCAGCAACCGCTGGAATAACTGCCGCTAAGTAACATTTTTTGCAGCGATTTAAAAACCGCCGCTAAATATGTGATTTAGCTGCGGTTTTAAAACTGCCGCTAAAATTAAAAAAAAAATTTAATTTTAATTTTTCAATTTTAAAATTTTAGCAAAAAAATAAAAAAAATAATTTTTTAATTTTAGCTGCGGTTTCAAAACCGCCGCTAAAGTAAAAAAATTATTTTTTAAATTTTAGCGGGCTCAGCCGCGCGCTGGCCCCAACCCTCCTTGTGCCACGTGGCCACCTGTCCGCGCGCCACGTGGCGTTGTTGCTAGAAATTAATTCCAGCCCTTCCCCTCCCCAAGTTTCGATCCCCAAACCTCCCCTGCGCGCCTGTATGCGCGAACCGCTTGATCTGCGAAACACCCTTGTATTATGTGCGCACATATAATTTATATACTAATACAATCATTATTTTATAGAATTATATTTTATATATTTTAATATAAATTAAAAAACATTAATTAATTCATTATTTTTTAAAATAATAAAGGAATAAATTAAAAATAAATTAATTGAGTTAAATTAAACAAATTAATTCATTAAAAAATAAAAAGAAGATTTTATATATATATTTTAAAAATTATTAAAATTTTGCCTAATTTATTTTTATTTTTTAAATTAAATTTTTTAATGAATTTTGTGATTAATTTAAATTAAATTTTAAATTTATTTTTAAGATTTTATATTTTTATTAATTTAATTTTTAATTATTTTCTTAAGGAATTTTTAGTTTTTTAATGAATTTACGACAAATGTTAATTTAATTTTAATATTAAATTATTTAATTATTCTTTGAATTTAGCGACATTTCTTAAGTCCATATCATCGAGTCATAATAGCAGGTGCAGGGTTCTCCCGAAACTAGATCCTGGGTGTTGTGTGTCTGGGTTAGTGTAATGCTCTTATGTTTTTTAGTGAGGTGTACGTTATGTAAGCCTAAGTGAGCTCATATTGTGAATGGTTATGTAATGATGATTATGAGACGTTATATGATAAAAAGGTAATGGTTTTAATAAGGATTGTGTGTGAGTTGTAGTTGTATTATTGTTTGATATCATTTAAATAATAATCCTCTCACGAATCCTCTTTGTGTACGGAGACTTCAGGAGGCGAGCCGTTATACTTATATAATAGAGTAGATGCAAAAATTGACATTAATTATACATAGGTTAAACCAAATCTAGCTAAATGACATCCTTCTTCTCTCGACTGGGAGATGAATTGTAGCGACCCCACTCAATTTGTCCTTAGGGATCTTTGAGCATGGATTGAGGTGCAATAAGATGGTGTACCTCTTGAAGATGAGTGCTAAGGAACTAGAGATGCTTTTTGGGTCCCATAGACCAGTCACCAATATATATGCTGGTTTCTTTCTCACACAACATCAGTTTGTTCCACTAAGTAGTGCTAAAATCCAAAGTTTAGGGAGCACAGAAGAGGATAATGAGAAAAAAACAGTAGAAGATACACATTAATGTTGTGCACATTAAAATTATGAATGAGGTGCACAATTAATTCATTTTACATTGATCCAGTACAGGAATAGACATATACATATAAACAACCAAGAGCTGAGGAAAAGCATAAATTAAACAACCAGCAGCCATACCCATACACATTATTATTTTACACCTCAGTTGCTTTGGGGTTGGGCATTAATTAATCATGCAGTGGGGTATGAGGCCATCTTGGCAATGCCACAAAGGCCTTCTTTGGCGGCAATGCCTCTCTGCATCCTTATGTACCCTTCTTCTCCCCATGATGTGCCCCATGAGTTCTTCACGAGCCAATACTTAGTCCCATCCCCGTCGGTACCATAGCCAACGGCGGTGACGCCGTGGTCTAGCTCAGTCCCACACTCTCCCGTAAAGACTCCACTCGAGTAGAATTGGAAGTCAGAGCCCCCAGCATCGATGGCGACCGAGACTGGCTGATTAGCAACGGCCTTTTGAAGGGCACTCTCACTGTTTGCAGGCACGTCTTCGTACCCATTTATCTTGGCTGCGTGGTTTCCGGCTTTGTTCTTGTTGCAAGTGCCGTCTGTACCCTGGTACGGATAGTTTGCTTCAGTTGTGAGTCCTTCGTTTTGTTTGATGAACTTAAAGGCATCATCCATGAGGCCACCATTGCAGCCCTGATCTTCGCCTGAAGTGTCACAGTCGACAAGCTCTTGCTCGGACAGGGAGATGAGCTTGCCAGTTGTTAGCTGGTTATTTCCTTCCATGGCTGCCACAGCTGAAAACGCCCAACAACATCCTGTGTATAGATATGTTGTTGGGATCTGGTTAGGAGATAAGCAACAAGAAAATCCTTGTGGTTAGAAGAATATCAATGATATATGCATGCTTACCACACTGGCCTTGGTCCTTGATCGCGGTTACTGCTCCTTTCTTCCTCCAGTCCACGGTGGCTGGAACTGCAGTCACGTTTTGGTATCTGAAAGACGGCGCAACAGTGGAACAGACATGGCTCTTGAACCTGTTTCGCAATTTGAACTCGTCATTCGTAAGATCTGCAAATTGATTCACTCCTAACTTGTACCCACTGTGGCCTGCCTTATTAAACGACTCGATGCGTTCCACATTGGCCTTGAATATCCTGTAACGTTTCGCCTTCTCATCAGCATCCTTGTACTCCCGCCCATACCGAGCCATCCACTGCTCGTGTCTCAGCTGGTACATGGCTTCCTCCTCCTCCTGCTGCTGAAGCGAGCGAGAAGCTGCTTGGGTGGCCAACGTTGCCCAAATGAACAACAAACCCAGGCAGATGATGCTGCACTTGCTGGGGCTTTGGGAACCCATTGCTTAACTATTAATTAGGAGGTGAACTGAACTGATCTCATATTTGCCGTTGTGTTGTTTGCATTTATATAGCTAGAGAGATTGTAAAGTGTATATGATTGGGATATGTTTTAAATACTTTGTGATCACTGCGTGCCTTAGTGAAATGCTATATATGACTTGGACTACCCTATAATTTGCATGCAATGTTCATATATAGAGTTGAAGGTTCCACAGACGAAATGTCCCATGAAACTTTGAAGTGAAAGCTGCCTTTGACATCAATGCCACGGAAAGTTGACTGCAACTCATCTCTTGTATTTTAGAAGTGATTGATGATGTCATTTTCTAATCATTTTGTATTAAAAATATTGAGAAGCTGATGGCATCGATTAACTGCCTGATCAAATGTTGTGATTTGACCCTTCCAATTGGTTGCTTCACTTGTCTCTTCGCAATGCTCTGCTAACTATATATATTATTTAGATATAAATTGGGAGGGAGTGAATCTCAATCGCAATATGAATGTTTCTAGTAATTATTATGTAACGAAATAATGGCTTTCTTCATCAGTCCCTCCATCCCTCCCACCGTGATCGACATCGGCGCCACACTCTCCTGTGAAGACTCCACTCCAGTCGAAGCCGCCGGCGTCGATGGCGACCGAGACGGGCTGATTACCAACGGCCTTCTGAAGGGCACTCTCACGGTTTTCAGGCAGGTCTTCTTCGTACCCACTTATCTTGGCTGCGCGAGGTTTCCTGCTTTGTTCTCGTTGCAACTTGCAACTGCCGTCGGTTCCCAAGCATTGGAATATTATATTGTATATTTGTATTGATCTCACATACAGCCCAATACATCAATATACAACTATTATTTTTAATATAAAATTAAATATCTAAATAATATTTGGTAATAATTATAACCTTCTTCCATGATGCAATTATGAGAAGGCTCGGGGTGCCCTTTCAACGTCTTCGAAATGTTTTTTTTATTGAAACTTTAAAAAATATCATTTTTTTTTTACTATTTCTATAATTTTAAAAATATTTTAACATCATTTCACAATATTAAAAAAATATTAAAAATGAGTTTCCGATCACAAAAAGATTAGAGATGAGATTTCCATCTCTAACCAAGTTATGGACAAAATTTTTATAAATTGTATAAAACTTATGTTTTATTATTTTTTTTTATGCATTATGCATTCAAACATAATAAAACCATAGAGAAAGAGAATAATCAAATGGAGGAACTTTTATAAATTGTATTATATTTGATTATTTTTTTTAAATTTATTATTTATTTTTAATTATTAACTCATGGTTTATGGATTATAGAATTTATGTTTATATCTCTTTGAATGAATTATGAAATTTATGTCTATTTTTAAATTAAATAATTATATTTTATAATTTTATATATTAAAAATTATATTTACAAAAAAATTCCTTTATTTTTATTTACGTATTTTTTCGCATTTTTGTTTCCTACTTTTTTTAAAATATACCTTTTTCCGTTTTCATTAATTTTGTATTGTATCAATTTTTTATTTCTATTTTTGTGCAATCTAGAAAGAGAATTATAGGCACCCCTAACCAGGACCCACAAAAAGATGACATATATTGTAATACCCCATGTGTAGCTAAGGTTAACACGTAATTTCGATGAATTTAGAATACCGAAAAATTGGTTTGATAGTAGTTATTAGTACCGAATCAACTGCAAGGAATGCCTCGGAAAGAAATTATCTAAGAAAAATTATATGGTCTCAACGAGCGTATCGAGATAGGATTTATGGTATCGAAAGAAGTCGGATCGGGAACAATTTTCGGTACAGCTAAAATACAGTTGTTATTTAGACTGTAAAATCGAATCGTCGTAGGAGGCTCCCGAAAAATCAACGGAACCTAGGGGGGCTCCGATTTTGCGTAATGAGCAACCCTTCAGTGGTTTCGGGATGAAACGATAGCCCGGCGAGGATGCTAGGGCAAAAATCATCTATATCGAGTAAAATTTAAGTTATTAATTATGGATTTTTAGTATTGTAATGTAAATTAATTTGAGGTTTAAGGGCATAATTGTAATAAAAGAATTTCCCTAGTGATATTATGAGAAAATTGAGGATTAATATATAATTTTTTAAATCTGTTATTGTGATATATAGTATATATATATATATATAGATACGGGCGTGCAATTAGTCATGCCTCTGTAACCAACCACGCCTTGCATTTCAATCCATACCCTGCAACCTTCTCCCCATGCCCTGAAAATCAGCCGCGCCTCTGCAAGTTTGGAAGGCCTTACACGCAATAGGTGATGGCCACAGCAAGTTGGGTCGCTGGGATGGCTATAAAAAAGGGGAAGAATGTGAATGAGGGAGGCAGGGAGTGGAGCTTGGTTGAGAGCTTTAGTAGAGGGCGAGGCCGATAGAGAGATCGAGAGAGAGGAAGCTGGCCGCGTCGGGTAGCCACCATGGCCGCAAGCTGCGGCCATGGTAGCCAAGCAACAAGTGGCCGAGCAGAGCGGGGCGGTGGGCGAGCTGGTGAGGCGGCTCAGCAAGTTGCTCGGTGGCTGGCGAAGCGGATGAGACCGACCGGTGAGGTCGAAGGCGGCCGGAGTGGACACAAGCTCGCGGCGGCAGCCATGGCCGCGAGCTCCAGCTGCAGCAAGGCCGCACCTGCCGCGGGCAGCTCCAGTGGCGGTGCAGTGGCCGGGGAGGCCGTCAACGGCGATCACGGTGGCCGGCGGGCGCGGGAAGGAGGGATGGAGGAGCTGTCCGTGCGCGTCCATGGCGGAAGAAAAAAGAAGCAAATGAGGGAGGAAGAAGGAGAGAATGAGAAGAAGAAAAAAAAAAAAAAGAAAAGAAAATAGGAAAAATTGGGAAAAATCCTGAAAAAATAGGAAATTATGTTTCGGTAATATCCCGGAGATTTTGGCAAGAAAAATGGCCCGAGCACGCGTTTCGGGAATATGGCACGCATACCGAGGAAATCGAAGATGCTAAGTTAAGATGAGTAAAATTTCCTATAAAATTGCAAAAAATTCCAGAATATTATTTTATGAATTTTCGTAGTGAAATATTTGAGAAAATATTTTTAAAAATATTTAATTTGGAATTATTGAGGAAAAATAGGATGAAATAGAGAGAAAATTAAAGAAAATGCCATAAATTATGAAAAATATGTTTTAATATTTATTTAAATAATTATGGTGATTAGGATACTTTGAGGCTGAAATTGAAGAGACTTGTGCGAATTTTGAGGTTAGTACGCAAATCGAGGCGATGCAAGAGGCAAGGCACGAATACTGAGGTAGCTCGATAAACTTGAGAAGGTAAGTGGTACTCCCCAATTAAAGTTAGTTTTATGGAAAATGCTTGGTTTATGTTCCTCGAAAATGTTTTTATCATATTGACATGCCCTGATATGTATCCATCACGTAGACTGCATACATGACTATGAAATGCATAAACACACGTTGATATCATTAATCACCCGCATTTGTGGCCGTAGGGAGTACGAACTAGCACCGCTATTTTACCAAGGGTGCACCCATACACCTCGGTCTCGAAAGAGGGGGCCGCAAAAATGGTAGGCAGCATGAGGGGTGTAGTTGACACCTACGATGAAAGATATTGTATACACACATGACATAGCATTATGCACCCTTACTTAGATGATTTATTATCTAATTTGGGATTTTGTCCCTGGAATATTCAAACGTTCCAGGTGGAGATTGTAGCAGATTCAAGGATAAATGAGGCATGAAATGACACTTATCAGAGTGCATGAAGAATGGAATGTATGTTACGTAGCCCCTGTATTTAAGTTCTGCTACTTTAATTAGATTCTGAACGTTTTGAGAAATGTTGAAGATGTAAGAATTTATTTATGATTAATGTTAAGATATCAGGTTTCGATCTTTGCTTCCGCATTTGATGTGTATAGTGATTCTCTTTCGAGATTAATAGTTGGGAATTCTGAGACGGATTCGAGGAATGATGTGATTTAGCCTTAGTGTTTGAAAGAAAAAATTTATTGTCCTGGAATTGTCCCAATTTATAACGCGCCGGAAAAACAAGGCGTTATATATATGCCAAAACCAACTAAAAGCATTACATATCCTCCTTGTTATAACAACGGAAGCCACACTCATACATTTTTATCTATAGTCATATACATTAGGGTCCACACACCCATATAAACAAACGTAACTTAATATTACACTTCATATTAGGGTCCACAAACCCAGCATATCCCCTCAGGGGTACAATCTATAACATAACTAGAACATAAACAAGCGTAGCTTAATATTACACATCACAAAACACCTCCCAAGGACCTTTTGGTTAAGACGGCTCTGTACACACTTCTACCCCAAGGCTCCAGTTTCACTTCGCTTGCCCTCTTCTTTAGCCTTACCCTTACCTGAAATGATATAAGCAAATATAAGCACAAGTCCCAGCAAGTATAACTAGAAGAAAGCGAGCATAAGAGTAATGAGTATTGAGAGGCAAAAGAGTTATGAATGTCATTTAAGGTACTTTCACATGATAACATGATGAAACATGCAATCATGTTCACATGCAATTCTTTTAAAACCATAATCATGGGACTAAAGTCCAAAACAATAGACCGAAGTCCATATCATAAGTCTGGGACCGAAGTCCAACTTCGAGCCGAAACTTTCTCAGAGGATATATCTTGCGGAATTGTCCGCTGCGCACATCATGAGACCTTTACATATTTTTAAAAACTATTTTCATGCACATGTTTCATGTATCCTCATAACATGCATATTTGTAGTAACTTCTCATATATAACTGACATGTAATTAAAGAAGCAATATGCACAATAAGGCAATATTCACGCAAGATAACGTCAAATCCTTGCATGTCCACAATAATGCATCATTCCCAAAGAAAGATAGGGTGATTCAAAGCCCTATTTGAGACTCAAAAGGTATAACTGAGAACCATAAAATAATTTACTAGGAAATGAGAGTAATTCGCAAAGTGACCTGCTAAGATAGAAACTTAAACTTGCAATAACAGGAATAAGAGTATGGAACTGGCATGAAGAGAAATTGAACTTGCAATTTAAAAACATAAACTTGAGAAAAGAAGAACTGAACTTGTCTTAAATATTTTCTTAAATCCTGCAGTGTACCGAGGTTGCTTATGCCACAGGCCAAACTTACACGGGCAGAATTTTCCTTAATTTCTCCAAAATTCTCCCTAATTTTCCCAAAACTTCTCCCCCAAAATACCCCATTTCACTCAATGCCATGGTCTATTTATAGGCCAAGGGGTAGAGGAAATGTAAAAATAGCGTGGGGCACAAAATAATTAGGTTTGGACAGCAAAGGGGTGGCTGGACGCTTGGCTGGAAGAGCCAGCCATATGGGCGCACAGTAGGGCTGGTGCGGCCTGGCCGCACCTGCTTGGTTTTAAAATCCTAGCTTTAGCTTTTGCTTGGCCGCAGGTTCGATCTTGCGACCTCTCTCTTCTCCTTGGCACCCCCAACCATCTCACCTACAACCCTCCTTACTCCTCATCACAAGAAATTTATTGTTAAGGCATTTTCAGTTTTCAAAATTTAACTTTAACCCCAACAATTTTCGGAAATTAACTCAAATCAATTTATTTTAATCTTTCCTTATTTCCATAAATACTTTCAAATAAAATAATTAATTAAAAATTTCCTCAAAATAACATAAACTATTATTTTCCCTTAAATCCCAAAATATTTCATAATGATCTCAAATAATTTCAAATAATTACCAAAACTCACTTGATCAATTTTAATTTTCTCCAATTAATTCCTTACACCCAAATTCACATTAATTAAAAAATAAACGGGTGGTTACAAGAATACAAATTTTTGTACAAAATGTATGCATATAAGCTTATATATACTTATTTGTTATGCAAATTAGCAGGCATGCCGCCTAAATGATGTGACAAAATAAGTAAGCACGACACTATTTCGATGTTTTCGCGCATCAAAGATTGATAGTATGTATGAGCTTGAGATCTTAAATTTGAGTGTTGTGAGCCTTCATTGCTTTCCAATTAAGTTTGAGAGATTGCCCCAATTAAGTTCGGGAGATTGCCCAAAATTATGGGAACTAATTTGCAGTTTTGTGTCTAAAACATTATATCTTTATTGATTGAGTGGATTTTTTTTCTTTGTGTTGCCAAATACATTACAATTTTAGAAATTTCCTTTTTTATTTTTAGTATATATATATATATATATATAGTGTGACATATTTTTGATCAAATCTCTTTTGTCAATTGAGATCTAATTTCCAGGATCAAACCTCCATACACAACGATTTATTTCATTGTGCATGTAGCATATATGAAAGATGCTCAATGTTACTTCATTAAAGAAATCACACAAAATAATTATAATTAAAGAAGTAGTAGACAACTTGAGATATATTAAGTTTAACTTTACAAAAATTTAGAATGGAACTACTAATAATAAAAGGTTATACACTTAATTCTTATCCCAATGAGTAGTCACGTTGCCTAAATGATACAATAGTAAGTTTCAGTTTTTCACAACTATCTAAATTTATGATGCACTGAAACGTCTCGAGGGCTTTATTTTGAATGCCAAAAAATGTTTCTAGGTTACTTATGCAATTTCAGAAATATTTTGGAGCAATTTTGTATTATTAAAAAAATATCATAAATCCATTTTCAATTTCGTCCTTGAAAAGGTTAAGAAATGGAAAACAATTCTAGTTAGTTCTGTTTTTAACTCAAAATTTTTAAATTTATTGTTTATTTTTAAGAGTAAGTAAATTTTTAAATTTATTATTTGTATTACGTTTGATTTTTTTAAATATATTGTTTATTTTTAATTAGTAAGTTATGGATGATAGATGATAGAACACATGTTTATGTTCGTTTAAATGCATTATGGAATTTATGTTTATTTTTTATTAAATAACTATTTTTTATAATTTTTATATTAAAAATTATATTTACAAAAAAGACCCCTATATTTTTTTTAGCTTTTCTCCCACATTTTCGTTTCTTACTTTTTTTTAAAATGTCGTTTTCCCGTTTCCATTTTCTATCATATTTATTTTCCATTTCTATTTCCATTTTGTATCATATCTAGATATAAAATTGTTAGTTTATTTAGAAAAACCAAGAAAGTACCTAAATTGTTTTATTTTTAAATCCATTGTCCTTAATTGCCAAAAAAAATCCATTCATAGGAAATGAAAAAATTGTAACACAAACAACCACCTTCACATACCTTTAAATAGCATCACCACATCTCAAGCTTTTAATAGAGGTTAGGGCTATTTTCGTCTCATCAAACCAAAGTTTTTCTCACACACGTTCAAGAATAAATAATTTTCTTACTTGGAAATACGAGGAATAAGCAAAGACAAGGGTCCCACATTTTTGTTCTGCAACGTGTTGGGTTACATGCAATCAACGTGTGTACCTGTTCTCACGTGAAAAAAGTTGGATAGAGACGTGCAATTTCACCTTTAGTGGCCACATCACGTGAAAAAAGTTGGATACAACGGTGCACTTTCACCTTTAGTGGTGACATGCGTTGAACAAATAAATTACTATTTAAGTTAGAAACATGAAGAATGAACTAAGATAGGCCTTACGTGTTTTTGTTCTGCAATGTGTTGGGTTACATGCAACTTGACAAGTGTACTCATTCTCACGTGAAAAAAGTTGGATACAGTCGTACAATTTCACCTTTAGTGGTCACATCACGTGAAAAAAGTTGGATACAATGATGCAATTTCACCTTTAGTTGTGACATGCGTTGAAGAAATAAATTATTATTCAAGCTAGAAACGTGAAGAATGAACTAAGATAGGCCTTACATGTCTTTGTTCTGCAATGTGTTGGAATTGCATGCAGCTCAACACGTCAGCTCATGCTTACATGAAAAATTTGTTCATAAAGATATAATTTCAATTTAATATAACTTTAGTAACCCTCTTTTTCCACTACCACCACACTATAAAAGCCCTTGAAACTTCGACCTAGAGGTATAATTTCATTGCCTACCACCACCACTACATAATTTCACCACCCCTCCTCGTCCCCCTCCTCCAACCACCACCCTGCTACTGTAAAATCCATAGATACTTCAACCTTCATCATTATCATCACCATATGCTGCCTGAAGAGTCCTCCCCAAACATCCTCAAAATCCATGAAGCATGGCCACGAAGGCCAAGATTTTGATCTTGATCTTCGAAGCCATTACTTCATGTATATTTAGGATGTTTGAACTCAATCATTCCTTTCAATGGCAAGGTAAATTAGTTCAACTTTGGTCACCGTAAAATTGTTTTTTGGGTTTAATTTTGACTTTGGTTTCCTTGCTGCTAATTGTTCCTTCTAGCCATAATAGAGACTACAATTTTCAAATTACATGGGAAGATTACAACTAATTGAATTATAGAAGTAAAAATCGTTAAAGTATTCAATAAATACATATAAAATCCCAATAATTGATTCATGTCTTGCCAAATGGGGTTTGTTTAGAGTAGATGATCTCTCCATGTTAGGTCATGGATGCCCTCGTATTCTTTGATTTCTTTCCAAATTAAGCTAAAGATAGAGGTAAAAACTTAATACCATTTGGAAGCATATTGGATCATAATTTTAAAGAAATCCCTTAACGTAATGATAAAGAGGTTGTATAGTTTGCCTCAAGATGAGAGCTATGATGCACAAAAACGATTCCGGGGTGTTGTTTTAGTGTTTCCAAAATGTTTCTTACATCAAAACGCCAAAAAACACCAAAAAAAAAAACATTTATAGGTCATTTTTGCAATTTTGAAAATTTTTCGAGGCCATTTCGTAATATTAGGAAAATATCAAAAACGTGTTTCCATCTACGAAAATGTTAGAGATGGAATTTTTTCCATTTTTAACTCAAAATTTTTAAGTTATAGATTTTTATATTAAACATAAAAAAATTTCTAATTAAAAATTCTTAAGAGTTGGAGACCATACTCTTTGATAAAAGTGGGGGAACTTTTATAAATTGTACTATGTTTGATTATTTTTTTTAATTTATAATTTATTTTTAATCAGTAAGTCATAGTTTATAGATGATAAAACTTATATTTATATTTTTTTAAATGCATTATCAGATTTATGATTATTTTAGATTAAATAACTATTTTTATAATTTTCTATATTAAAAATTATATTTACAATAAGATCCCTATTTTTTTTATTTACGTGTTTCCTCCGTATTTTCATTTCTTACTTTTTTTAAAAGATGTCATTTTTTTATTTTCATTTCGTGTCGTATGTATTTTTCATTTTTATTTCTATTCTACCTAGCCTTCTTCACATCAAACTAAACAAAATAGTGTTCAAATATATTAAAGGTAATAATTCTATACGGATCAAAATGTTAGTAACAAACGCTGCATTAGCAATGCGGAATTGCTTGTGTTTTAGTAATTAACTTGGATAAATTATATCATTAATTTTTAAATTTTATATTTTACAATAAATTAATCACTGTATTTTGACTTTTATCGCCACGATTATCACTAAACTTTTATTTCTGTTCAAATTTAGTTTCTCTTTCGATTTTTCATCAAATTCTGTTAACAAAAATAATGTAGTATGCATTAATATAAATTTTAAAATCACTTGAAATTTATAAATTTAATCTAAACACAATCGAATAATTTTGGGATTTATATTAATGCATATTGCGTTAGTTTTCATTAATAGAATTTGACAAAAAATTAAAAGAGTAACTAAATTTTAATATAAATCAAAATTTAATAGATGTAATGACAAAAATTAAACCATACTAACAAATTTATAATAAAATATAAAATTTAAATTACCCTATATTCTTCTATTTGCAAATTATATTTGAAACAAATTTCCAAGTGAAAATTTAACTTCAATGTATAGATTGTGAACTATTCACACTGTCCACTAAAGATTGGTGAGTTTATACTCTTAGAGAGATTTAATCCCTAAGGTGGAGAGATTGCCCAGAATTGTGAGAACCAATACGTAGTTTTGTCTTCACAAAATTATATCTTCATTGATTGAGTGGATTTATTTCTTTGTGTTTCCAAATACATTAAAATTTTAGAAATTTCTTTTTTGTTTTTAATTTCTATATATATATATATATAGTGTGACATATTTTTAATCAAATTTCTTTTGTGAATTGAGATCTAATTTCCTAGATCAAAACTTGCATAAAAAATAATTTATTTCATTGTGCATATATGAAAGGCGGTCAATGTTACTTCATTAAAGAAATCACACAAAATAAAGATAATTAAAGTAGTTGTAAACAACTGGAGATATATTAAGTTTAACTTTAGAAAAAAATTAGAATGAAACTTCTAATAATAAGAGGTTATACAGATATATATGTACTTAATTGTTATCCCAATGAGTAGGCAAATTGCCTAAATGATACTGTAATATCCTGAGAGTCAAAGGTTAGGTCTAAAAAGAGACTCTAGAGAAGCTAGTATATATATATATATATATTAAGATAATAAAACAAGAAACAACACTACCTGGATACCTTTTGATCTGAATGTGGATGAAGAACTCACGATTTAAGCGTACTTGAGCTAGGGTAGCTCAACGATAGGTGACCCTTTGGAAGTTCGCGTAGGCCCATCAGGGTCAATTGATCAAGTTCTTCCTATCACTCGATGTGGGATGTTACAGTGAATGTAATACCCCGAGAGCCCAAAGTTAGGTCTAAGAATGGACTCTAGAGAAGATAGTATATACATCGAGGATAGTAAGCAAGAAAACAACACCAATTGGGATATCTTTTGGGCTGGATGTGGATAAAGAACTCTCGAGTTAAGCGTGCTTGAGCTAAGGTAGCTTAACAATGGGTGACCCTTAGAAGTTCGTGTAGGTCCATCAACGTGAGTTGATTTGGTCATTCCTATCGCTCGATGCGGGATGTTACGGATAGTATCAGAGCTGACCCTTGAAGAAGTGTAATACTCGAAAAATTCTTAAGGTTATAAATGGGATTTTACGAAAGGTCTAAGTGGAATTTTTGAAAAAATGGGGCTATAGGGTACACTATCACAGTTTTAAGTAACCAAATCGACCACAGAGAGTGCCCTGGATCCTAGATGCTTAAGGGAATTGGTACAGTATTGATGAGTGATTTGAGGTATGATTTTAGGTGTCAAAAGAAATTGGATCGGGAATGATTTTTGGTACAACTGTGGATCAGGCTGAAAAATCGAATCGACGTAGGAAACTTCCAAAAAGTCAACGGAGTGCTTTGAGGATTTAGATTTTATATGTAGAACAACCCTCAAGCGATTTCGGCTTGAAACGAAAGGACTTAGGGTCAAAACGATTAATCAGGTCAAAGTGTAATTTATTAATTTTGCCTGACGGAGGTCAAAAAGATAGTTTTTTGGAAATTTTGAAGATGAAATAAAGAGTATAAAACTTGTGGACCTTAGTGGTATTGTTGTAAGTATCATAGGTGCTATGGAAAGGACCAAAATGGCATTTGGAAGAAATAAGGGGGCCAAAGTGCAATAAAGCAAAATACAATATGAACGCTACAAAAACTGTTCTCGCACTGCCACCGCATGTGGAGCCATTTTTCAGTGATGGGACTGTTGAGGGAAGGCTGGAAAAGGTCGTATACGGCGTGGGGAGGCTTGGAGCCCAAGCTTTAGCTGGTGATTGGCCGTGTTTTTGGGTGTTTCTCAGAGAGTTGATAAGGGGTTTTTGATCCTTGCATCAAGAGAAAGAATTCTGGAGTTTTGGGGAGGGTTTTCATTAGGTTTTGAAGTTGTTCGAAGCTTCACCAAAAAGATCGAGGCGGATGCCGGGGGCCTACCTACAATCGGACTTTTGGGGGCTTTTCCGGTGACCTTTCGGGCAACCAAGGGTGCCACTAAGATTGACTGAGGGAGATCTTCAAGGGGTGGGATCAGATCGACTATCGGAGCAGTCACCAGCAGCCGGAAGCGAGGAAAAAGATTGGTGTGTGGGCTACAAACACCATATCTCACGCGCAAACACGCATTTGGCGTGTGAGAGCACGTGGGCTAGGGGTATTTTCTGGAATTTGTTTCAATATTTTTCTAAAATTATTTTAGAAATTATCATGTTGAAAAATTTAGGAAAATGTTTGAGAAGATAATTATTTTGGAATTATTGAGGTGAAAACTAGGAGAAAAATAGAGAAAATTATGAAAAATTAAGGAAAATAGATTTTGATGCTCTTTTAAAAAAATATGATGTTTAGGGAGTGTTGTAAGTCGAGGTTGAGTATAAGTATGAATGTTTGAAGTTTGGCACGCAAATGAAGGTCATGCACAAGAATCGAGACGTTTTGAATACGTTCGAAGTGAGTGTTCGCCCCCAAAACTTGATTTATTGTGAGTAGTTCTATCCTAAAAACTTAGTATTTGTGCTACCTAAATATGTTATGATCTCATGCAAAATGGTTTTGTTGCATGCAAACGGTAATCGGTGACGGTTGGTTTCATGTGGGAGGTTCGTCCCAAAACATTTTATATATGGTGCATTGTATTTTATAAAATGTTATTTGTATGATGCATTGAGTTATGTTTTGTAACATTGTCTTGCATTTTGTGTGGTTCATATGGGATGTCAGTCGGGAATGTTGTTTGGATAGTGTAGCTGTAATTCCCCAAGGGTGATGCCAGAATAATGTATAAGGGCATCTTATGCTGGTGTGCATGCAGGGATAGCTGCCTAGATTTTTGTGCCAGGCCGTATAGCCAGGGAAATTACACGAAGACGATTGGTGGTCCATATGGGATACGAATTTGGATTGGGTAATGGTTCTTAAATGCTTTTGAGTGGGAACGTAATCCTTGACGTAATTATGGTGAGCCAGGTTCCTGTGTTGATGTGACGCTCTTAGGCCAGGAGTGGTAGCAATTGTTCCCGAGGTGTTGGGGAGATGCATTGACCTTGCTCCTCTTAAGTTAGGACTGTGTTGTTTCAATGCGTCAGTGTGGTGATGTTGCCTTTAGAGAGATTACTTTTTCCCCATGGTTGGGTTAAGTGCTGTGAAGGATTCTCTTGGGCTAAGGCTTATCGGGTTGTGTCGGTTTGTTTCATGTCTTGTATACATACATAAAAACGTGTTTTGAATTCTCACTTAAATGATTCATCATCTAATTTGGATTTTGTCCCTGAAATATTCAAACGTTCTAGGTGAAAGCAGCTGTGCAAAAAGGAAAGAGATTGCCGAGGAGTGACGGCGATTAGTAAATAATTTATAGTATGTCGTTTTCAATTATGTTGTTTATTTTGATGACGTCATGTAAAACGATGGTTTGACTTTAAAGTTATGAAAAAGATGATTTCTGTAACGACTCGTTAGTGGGTCTAGGTGTTATGGGTATTTTAGTTTGCACATTAGAATTGTTGCCTTTATTAATTAATTGTTAAAAATATTATATGAGTTGGTAATGGGGGTAAATTAATGAAAATAATATTTGGTGTGAAAAAGTCTCAAAGTTGTGGGCTAAATGGGTTTGGGCCTTATTTGAATTAGACCATTGATAAATAATTAAATCTTAAGTGTAAATGAATTGGGTTGAACCCAAATCTCAAGAAAAGTCCATTGGGCCTTAATTGGATTGGGCCATATATTTTGACTTGGGCTTGGGCTATATATTTTGACTTGGGCTTGGGCCATGGGCATAGAGAATGGTATCTTAATTAAAAAGAAAAAAAGATTAAGAGAATGGTAAAATGACCAAAATGGGTAAGAGATATGTGAATTGTGTGTATTAGTACGAGGGGCAAATTAGGAAAAATGAAAAGGGAGATGGATTGGAAAGAGTTGGGAGACAAGTTTCCCACATTTTTCCCTCCTTTTCTTTCTTCTTACTTTCTTGTTCCCTTCTTCTTCTCCCTTTCCCGATTGTCTCTTCTTCCTCCATTGTTCTTCTTCATTGAAGCTTTAAGTGGAGACTATGGAATTCTCAATTTCAAGGGGTGTCTTCATCTCTTTGGATTTGCAACCATCTAAGGCAAGTTCCCTTCCTTCTTGTTTCAAATTCAAGATCTTCTTCTTCTTCTTCTTCTCCTTATGATTGTGTAAGTTCTTCTTCTCTTTTTTATCTTTTAATGCAAGTTCTTCAACCTTGTTTCCATCTTAGAAGGCTTGTTTCCTTCATCTTTAAGTTGTTGCTCTTAAATTCTTATTCTCGGATTCACTGACCATGTTATGTTCTTTGGTCTATAACTCCTTGTGTTTATATCCAAATTGAGATCCGTTTGTTGGGTTGTAAACTAGACATCTTAAGATTCATTTTAGACACAAGAATCGAATTTTTTGACTAAGATTTGATCATGTTATAGCCTTGTAAATCCCTGCTAAGATCTGGAAATTTTACTGCTTTCGAGTAAACTGACCTTGTTGTACTCTTTAGGGTATAACTCTCTGTGGTTATATCCGATTCAAGATCCATTTGTTTCTGTATAAACTAGACTTGATAATCTTCATTTATTAAATTTTTTAGAATTTTTGGCTGCGTTTTGAGCCTACAGTATCCTTGTAAATTCTTGCCCAGAATCTGAAAATTTTCTGCTCTATTTTTGAATAATCTGTTCTTGCTTCGGTTTTGGGGGTATAATGCTCTGTGGTTATATCCAAATTGTGATCCGTTTATTTTTCTATAAACTAGACATCATAGGCTTCGATTTGGTATAAGATTTGAAATTTTTGGTTATGATTTGAACTCATAACAACCTTGTCGAATTCTATCTAGAATTCTGTAAATTACTGTTATGAATTCTGCCTTGTTTCGGTTCTTGTGGAATATCTCCTTGTGGTTATTTCCGATTTCAAATCCAGTTGATGTTCCAGAAACTAGACTCATTGGGCTTTGATTTGGCATATCGTTTGTGGTATTTGATCAAATATTGAGCCCGGATTGAATTTTTGAAAATATGCTTGAAATCTGAAAATTTCTTAAATATGTTGTTATTCAACTCCTCCTATGTAGTCTATCCTCCCTACGTTTAAAATTATGATTTTTGTATAGTTCTTCCATTTTTTTTTGAATTATTCTTGATAACCCTCATTTTTGGATAAAAGGGTTTTATTCTCCTTATTTCGATAAATCTTGCAATATTAATTCGTTTTCTTGATGAACATTGCTAAAATCTAAATAGGGTTTTTGTGTCACCCTACATTTCTTAAGGAATGACATTTATTCATTAGGGTCTAGTGTCATGCAAGATTTGGTGTTTCTTGCATGTATAAATTTTGATTCCTTGAGATTATTTTTGGGGTAAAAATATACCGTAAATATTGGTTGGGCATTTCTATAAGTATGAGTAAATAAATGTATTAAAATTTACCATGTGATCATAAGATGGTGCACACTTTAATTTATCTAGTTGTGCATGTTAAGCATGATTTGAGATTTTTCTTAATCATTGAGGATTGACATGAAATTGGGATATGCATATGTGATGCATGATTATACTGATTTGCGCACCTATTATTTTGCGCGACGGCGAAGTCCGTGGGTGAGAAAGGATATCCTATGAGCGCTTAACGCGGGTGAGGTGGCCATCAACCCAGAAGGCGTGGCTCAAATTGTTATCATTTGTTGATGTATTTTCATGATGCATATATATTCATAAATGGATATATATATATATAGGCCGTGAGAGCCTTGAGAATTATGCGGAAAAATTCCCTACTATTGATGCATATGCATGAGCATGGGAACGAGTGCATAATATATATAATAATCACGGCATGGGAAATTAATGTAAACGGAGAACTTATGAGTCGCGTTATACTAATATCTTCTCATATAGTTGTTTATTCTATCTTGATTATCCCTGCCTTTGATTCTATATCTCCATGCTTTATAAATACACTTGCTGAGCCTTGTGGCTCACCTTGTTTACTCTCATGTCATTCCAGGTACAAGTAGAGCAGTGGTTGAGGGCGAGCCCAGTGGGGCTAAAGCCCAGGGTTAGAAGTGTACAGAGACCTTCCAAATTAGATGGTCTATGTTAGCATTTGTGATGAGGGCAAGTGTGAGGAAATTTTATGTTGTAAAATTTGTTAGTGCCCTTGTATTTCATTTTGTTTAGACTATGGTCTAAGATGTTGTAAACCTTTATGTTAGCTTCCGCTGAGTTTATCTAAGGATAGTATTATGGTGTTGTATGTTATTGTTCTATATCACACTTGTGATGACCTCCTTTCGGATATCCTATGCTAGCGGGACTATCCGGTAGTGGGCCACTACAGTTTCGGTTATGTATCATTTGAGGTTTTGATCTATCTTCCGCATTTATGATGAGTTACATATCTTAGTTTATTCATTATTAAGTTTGATATATTGAGAAGGTGTAACGAGATTGTCGGGGAACGATTTATGTATGGAGTTTCTATTGGAAAAAAATATATCCCCAAAATCTTACATTATCTAATGCCCTGAGAGAAGTGGGGTGTTACAAGAAAGCTGTTCGATGAAGGCAGGAAGTGGTGCCAGGACTCGAGGGCCTGAACAAGGTGTGACTCCTAACAGACTTCTAGGATGGAGCCCCTAAATGGGAGAAGATCTGGAACCAATTGTAAGGTCACGTGACGAGGACGTCATGTGCTCAAGAAGAAGATAATGTAATACTTCGAGAGTTCAAAGTCAGGTCTAAGAAGGGACCCTAGAAAATCTAGTGTATACATCGAGGATAATAAGGAAGGAAACAACACTAGTTGGGTACTTTTTGGGCTGAATGTGGATAAAAAACTCCTAGATTAAGTGTGTTTAAGCTAGGGTAGCTCAATGATGGGTGACCCCTGGGAAGTTCACGTAGGCTCATCCGGGTAAGTTGATCTGGTTCTTCCTATCACTCGATGCGAGATGTTACAGATATGTAATATCACAAAAGCCCAATGTCTGGTCTAAGAAAGGACTCTACAGAAACTAGTATATACATCGAGGATAGTAAGCAATGAAACAATACCAAGTGGATACTTTTTGGACTGAATGTGGATAAAAAACTCGCGGATTAAGCGTGCTTCAGTTAGGGTAGCTCAACGATTGGTGACCCCTAGAAAGTTCGCGTAGACCCATCCGGGTAAGTTGACCTGATCTTTCTTATCGCTCGATGCGGGATGTTCCAGATACGATAGTAAGAGTTTTCTTTTTTTTCAACTATCTAAATCTATGATGCATTAAAACGTTTCAATATTTCTACATTTTCAAAATGCCAAAAAATGTTTCTATGTTGTTTCTGCAGTTTCAAAAATATTTTGGAGAAATTTTCTATTATTAAGAAAATGTCATAAACTCGTTTTAAATTCCGTCCATGAAGTGATTAAGAGATGGAAAAAATTCCAGTCAGTTCTGTCTCTACCTCAAAATTTTTAAATTTATTGTTTTTTTTTAAAGTAAGTAAATTTTTAAATTTATTGTTTGTATTATGTTTGATTTTTTTAAATATATTGTTTATTTTTAATTAAAAACTCATGGTTGATAGATTATAGAAATTGTGTTTATATTTGTATGTATTATGGAATTTATGTTATTTTATTAAATAACTATTTTTATAATTTTTATATTAAAAATTATATTTACAAAAAAGAACCTTATATTTTTTTTTTATTTAAGCATTTCTCATATGTTTCCGTTTCCTATTTTTTTGAAAAATGTCGTTTCCTTATTTTCATTTCCATTTTCATGCAATATAGATATAAATTGTTAGCTTATTTAGAAAAAAGCAAGAAAGTACCTAAATTATTTTATTTTTAAATCCATTATCCTTAATTGCCAAAAAAAAAACCCATTAATAATAAATGAAAAAATTGTAACACAAACAACCACCTTCACATACTTTTAAAAAGTATCTTCACATCTCAAGTTTTTGAAATCCTCATCATTCACTAATAGTGGTCAAGGCTATTTTTGCCTCATTAAACCAAGTTTTTCTTACACACATTTAAGAATAAATAATTTTCATAGTTGAAAATGTGAGGAATGCGCAAAGATAAGGGCCCCACATTTTTGTTCTGCAATGTGTTGGATTACATGCAACTCGACGCGTGTACTCATTCTCACGTGAAAAAGTTTAGATATAGTTGTGTAATTTCACCTTTAGTGGTCACATCACGTGAAAACAATTGGATGTAGTGGTGCAATTTCACCTTTAGTGGTGACATGCATTGAAAAAATAAATTACTATTCAAGTTAGAAACGTGAAGAATGAACTAAGATAGGCCTTACATGTTTTTGTTCTGTAATGTGTTGGGTTACATGCAACTCAACATGTGTACTCATTCTCACGTGAAAAAAGTTGGATATAGTCTTGCAATTTCACTTTTAGTGGTCACATCACATGAAAAAAGTTGGATACAACGGTGCAGTTTCACCTTTAGTGGTGAGATAAATTGAAGAAATAAATTACTATTCAAGCTAGAAACATAAAGAATGAATTGAGATAGGCCTTACATGTTTCTGTTTTGCAATGTGTTGGAGTTGCATATAGCTCAACATGTTAGCTCATCCTTTCGTGAAAAGTTGTCAAAAAAGATATAATTTCAATTTAATATAACTTTAGTAACCCTTTCCCCTTCCACAACCACCACACTATAAAAGCCCTAGAAACTACGACCTAGAGGTATAATTTCATTGCCTACCACCACCATTACATAATTTCACCACCTCTCTTCCTTTCCTCCTTCAACAACCACCACACTACTATAAAATCCATGGAAACTTCAACCTTCATCATTATCATCACCATTTGCTGCCTCAAGAGCCCCCCCCAAACATCCTCAAAATCCACGAAGCATGGCCACGAAGGCTAAGATCTTGATCTTCGTAGCCATTACTTCGTGTATATTTAGGATGTTTGAACTCAATCATTCCTTTCAATGGCAAGGTAAGTAAGTTCAACTTTGGTCCCCCTAAATTTTTTTTTTTTTGGGTTTAATTTTGACTTTGATTTCCTTACAACTAATTGATTCCTTGTAGCCATAACAACTACAATTTCCAAATTATATGGGATGATTACTACTAATTGAATTATAGAAGTAAAAATCATTAAAGTATTCGACAAATACAGATCAGATTTCAATAATTGATTCGTGGCTTGACAAATGGGGGTTGTTTGGAATAGATTATCTATCCATGTTAGATCACGGATGCCCCCTCGTATTCTTTGATTTCTTTTCAAATTAAGCTAAAGACAAAGGTATCAACTTAATACTATTTGGGAACATATTGGATCATAATTTTAAAGAAATCCCTTAACGTAATGATAAGAGGTTGTATAGTTTGCCTCTAGATGAAAGCTATGATGCACAAAAATGACTTGGGGGTGCTATTTTGACATTTTTAGAATATTTCCTATACCAAAACACCAAAAATCACCCAAAAAATATTTCTAGCTAGGCCATTTTTTCAATTTTAAAATTTTTTTCGAGACCTTTTTTTAATACTAGGAAAATATCATAAATATATTTCCATCCACAAAGATGTTAGAAACGAAAATTTTATTTCTCTTAAAATTGTCTCTCTTTCATTTTTTCATCAAATTCTGTTAACGATAATAACGTGGTATGAATTAATATAAATTTCAAAATCACTTGAAATTTGTAAATTTAATCTAAACCCGACAATCAAATAATTTGGGGGTATACATTAAAATTTGACAAAAAATTAAACCATACTAGCTAATTTGGGGGTTATTTTTCATTAACAAAATTTGACAAAAAATTAAAAGAGTAACTAAATTTTAATAGAAATCAAAATTTAATAGATGTAATGACAAAAATTAAACCATACTAACTAATTTATCGTAAAATACAAAATTTAAGTTATCCTATATTCTTCTATTTGTAAATTATATTTCAAAAACATTTCCAAATAAAAATTTAACTTCAGTGCATGTAATAGTTTGTGAACTATTCACATTAAATGAGCTAAGAATTGACAAGTTTATACTTTTAGAGAGATTTAATCCCTAATAAGTAGTCTGAGCAGTATATTATGAGATTTATAAAGTAATTTGAAGAATTAAAGAGTCAAAATTTTGACTTAATTTGTCATTAAAAAATGATGCAAATAGTTCCCAAAATAAATTAATTTGTTTACACCAAAGCCAAGTTGTACAAATTTTGTTGCATTTATTTAATGGCTGATTTAGGAGACTTTAGGAACTGGGAATTGGGCCAAGACATGTGCCACCTTATTGGAATAGGTTATATATATTGGGCCAGACTTCTAGGGACTTTGGAGTCACCATTTGGACCATTTCTCCCTTACTTTTCAGCTTTGGACAGTGGTAAGTGGCCCAATATTTTGCACCGATTAGGTAAACCGATTGGGTTCGTTTTCCATTCCACCCCTACGTGCTTGTGATTGATCGTCACAACTCATGTATAATGAGTAAAAATCCCATTCGATATTTGTTTAATCAACCCAATGTATGAAGGAAGCCACTTATCATTATTCTTCAGGCTTTATATATATATATATATATATATATATATACACACACTATGACTATTACTATTACTATTGTCTACTCCATATAAGGGTGACTCCCTCAAGCCTTGTTCTCTACTAGTTCTCCCAAATAATGCTTGAGTCCACTTGCACAACGATGAAACTCTCTCGAACCTTATTTTCTAGTAGTCCGCTCGAACAACGGCGTGAGTTTAGTCACTCTCCTAAACAGCTGAGACTCTTTTTGATAATAACAACATTCTCTGACATTCTCCCGAAAGCTTTGTTCTGCACCTAATTTTTCCTTACCTTGAGCCTTCTCGATACAAATTTTACTTGTTGTATTTTGACAACAACAATTACATAATCAAATATCAAATTTTGGTGTTATAAAACTTATTAATAAAGTATAATACATCAATATAGAATGTTAATTAAAATGTCAAACTTGAGTGTTTAAATTAGGGTAGCAAATGAATCGAATTGTTCGTGAGTGGCTTAATGTTTGAATCGACAAAAACTCATTCGAGTTCGTTTGTTAAAGAAAATGAGTCGAGTTTAAACCTAATTTTAAAGCTCAATTTTTAAACTAGTTGAACTTGAGCTCAATAAAATTTAACTCGTTAATGCTCACGAATATGCTCAATTAGAAACTCATAAATATTAATAGACTCAATTAAATACTCATAAATGTACTCGATTAGAATTTGTATATTGCTTATGAACAAACTAGTTTATAAATACATTAATACATTTATTTATAATTACATGTTGAGCGTGCCGGTTGCTAGCTGGTTAACTCCTCCCATGGCCACCACAGCTGAAAATGCTCAGCAACACCCTATATGTTGTTTGTTGAAAAGAAGAGAAGATGGATGTTTTAGGCATCCATCTTCATAGTGCCATAATATTAGAAATTTGGATTGTGCATGAATAAACATAGAAATCAAGAGAAAACTAAGAGTATAAAAAATTTAACGCGGTTCGGTCATTGTCTATGTTCATAGTCTCATAAAATTCAAATTAGACTAGGACCCCAATGTCTATTTCTCGATCCGCAATCAAAGTTTAGACTGACTTATTGTGTGATAATTGTGACCCAAAATTCAAATTCTTCGTCCCGAGTAGTCCTCAACCTCTTTCATTGTAAGGCAATCTCCTCAACATTGGCTTATTCCTCGGACTTACGAGAGCTCCTGCCTTTCAAAGAAGCAAGTTGAGAGGATGAAGAGGGAGCTAGCGTTGGACCCTTGGACAACACGAGGGCCTTGGACGCTTAGGCACTCTTCTCCAAAGCAGGGGCTTTCTCAACAACCCTACGAGCTGACCCCAAGCTCGGCTCAACCCCCTCTCTACATAGTACGTGTTGCCTCACCTTCTTGGCAGTCATATTGAGGGTTATCTCACCTGAAATAGAAAGTAAGTAGGGTAAGCAACAACAAGAGTTAGTCAAAAAAGAAACACAGAGAATAAACCAACCCATGTAAGCGATAAGACCCTCTGGGTCCTTCCCGTACTTGGCAAAGGCTAAGATCTCCAGTATCGGGCATCCTCAAGGAGATCCATCATCAACTAGTCCTCCAGACTTAGGTGTCAATATTCCACCCCCGTGATGGAACTCGGCTCCTTATTCCAGCACAAGGGGAATTTCGCGGCCTCTTTATCATCTAAAAAGAAAGCGAGCACATCCTCTCAAAAGGCTACTTTGAAGTAGCCGGCCTTGAAATTCTTGTAGGAGCTATCAAAGGCCTTTAGCAACTTCCTTCTCGGCAGCCCATTCAAAGAGACCCAACTACATTTGCTGATGCCCTTTGACTGGAGGAAGGAAACAAAAGACCCCCATGCTCGCTCCCCAACCTAAGAAGCTGGATAACACTTTGAAGGCTCTCATGAAGGCTCAGCTGAGTCGGGGCAACATTTAACATCGTTAACACCGAGCACTAGAACTTGGTGAACCAAAGTTGAAGACGAAGATGTGTAAAAAATGTCTTCTACATAAAAATTGACCTCAAGTCTGCGACCATGAAGACCTGCTTCTCTTCCCCACAGGGTTGACATTCAAACAAACCCTCGTCTTTTCCAACCATTGATAAATGGATCTGCGACCTTAACACAACAACGTTATCCGGGGGGTTGTACACTAAGGCAACCTTAGACACGTTGTAATATCCTAATATTTTGATAATAATTATAATTAATTTTTATTGTATTTAATATGTTTTTGGCATCAATTAGAGATTATAATTGAGAAAACTAATAGGCTTAGAATTAGTGGGGCAAAGTTGAAAAAAATAAAGGCTAAGTAAATGGGCTTAGAATTAATGGGCTAGGCTAAGTAAATGAGTTTAGAGTTAATAGGCTAAGAAACTGGGCTTAAAATTAATGAACTAAATAATAATTTATTTAAAAGAAGATTTAGTGAAAAATAATTAAGGTGACAAAATAATTAAAGATAGTGGGTGAAATAATTGAGAAATGTGAGAGACAAAGTAGGGTGTGGAGAAATAATTAAAGATTATGGGTGAGATTTAGTGGGAAATAATTAAGAAAAGTGATAAAATAATTAGAGATAATAGGTGAAATAATTTAGAAATGTGATAGACAAAGTAGGGTGTGGACAAATAATCAAAGATAATGGGTGAAATAATTAAGAAATGTGAGAGACAAAGTAGGATGTGGACAAATAATTAAAGATTATGTGTGAAATTTAGTAAAAACTAATTAGGAAATGTGACAAAATAATTAAAGATAATGGGTGAAATAATTGAGAAATGTGGGAGACAAAGTAGGGTGTGGACAAATAATCAAAGAAAATGGGTGAAATAATTAAGAAATGTGAGAGACAAAATAGGGTGTGGACAAATAATTAAAGATTATAAGTGAGATTTAGGAAAAAATAATTAAGAAAGGTAACAAAATAATTAAAGATAGTGGGTCACCATAATTATACTAAGCTTAATTCAACCTCCTATAAATAGAGGAAACTTGAAAGGTTTGAGAACTTAAATTAGAAGGAGAAATGTTAAAAGAAAGATTTGAGAGTGAGAGAGATTTGAAAAAGAGAAAGAAAAAAAAGAAAAAAATATATATAGAGAGAAAAAATATCAAAACAATTCTTAGAAAAATCATATAGGCTAGATTTAGTAGTTTGTGTAAAAATTTGTGTCAGAATGCGTTGTTGGATGCCCAAACCGAGGCTTTGTCGCAAAATAGAAGAATACCGAATCGCTCCGCATGAATGTGAGTTATCTTAAAAAATTTCTTAAAAATTTTCAAAAATATGAGAATGATATTTTAAAATTTTTGATGATGAAATTGGAAGAGAAATGCATGATTGGTATTTATTATGGATTTTTGAGGCAATAGATGCATGAAAATCAAAGAGAAAATGATAAATAAATAAAATATGAATTCTGAAAATTATGAGAACATTTTTGGGGCCTAGGAATATTGTTTTAGAAATTATTGTGAAGAGAAATTGAGAACATTTTATGAGAAAGTATTTATTTCAAATTTGGAGGAAATAATAGGAGGAAGTGAGAGAAATTAGGAAAATTAGAGAAAATTAGAAATCTAATTTTTTTTAAGTAATTATAATGCCCAGGATACGTCAAGGTTCATAATTGAGTACGATTGGAAGTCCGACGTGAACTTTGAGGCAAAATTATGCTAGGGGAAAAAATTATCTTTTTGCAAGGTAAGTGGTACTTCCCAGCTATATTTAGTTTTATGAAAAGGTTTGGTTTGTAAGTGATTTTCTCAAAATCGAATTTTATGTAAGTGGTTTTATCATGTTGTCACGTCTTGATGTGAATATGTTCATATAGATTGCATTTATATGTATTGATAATGAGATATGCATATGAACACGAAGATATTATTGATCATGCATTGCATAAGGGTTTGAGAGTATGGGCCGAGACCGCTGCTCTACCAAGAGTGCACCCATACACCTTAGCCTAGTAAGGAGGCTGTGAAAATAGGGAGTAGCAATAAGGTACGGTCGGCTCAAACCAAAAGGAAATGGAAAAGGACATTTTGCATTTTATATTTATGCACGAAATATGTTTATTATTCCCTTATTTAGATGATTCATCATCTAACCTGGGCTTTACCCCTGGAATATTCAAACGTTCTAGATAGAGATTGTACCAGAAACGATGATGAATGAGACATGAAATGCCACTTAACAAAGTGGATAATGAATTGTATGATGAGTTGAATGTATGTTATGTAGCCCATGAATTTAAACTCTGCTACTTTAAATTTTGAATGTTTCGAGGAATGATGATATATAGTCTCATTTATAGTTAATGATGATGTATAACCTTAATCAGGGTTAATGAGAATGTAAGAACTGATTTATGATTAATGTTAAGATGTTAGGTTCGATTCTACCTTCCGCATTTAATATTTATGATAACTCTCTTTCGAGAAAATGTATGGAAATTTTGGGATGAATAAGAGCAATAATATAGTTTTAGTAGTACTGGAAAAAAATTATTGTCCCAAAATTGTCCTAAGTTATAACGCGCCCAAGAAAACAAGGCGTTACAGTTGGTATCAAAGCTTAAGTTTATTCGAAACCTTAAGTGACTCTAATGTAGTTGATATCGAAGTTAAATCTTATTTGGAGATTAGGGAATAACAACTTGGAGACATAAGAGAATCCGATATTGATAGAACCAGTTAGTAGGAATCCCAAGTAGAGGCTTAGGGGAAAGAGACTAAGGGTTCGTAAGACGAAATTCATATTTGGAGATTCGGGGATTGTTGGTTGAAGGCTTAGAGATTATTGGATTTAAGTGTTGTGTAGTGGAAGTGCATGTTTGGGAAAGTTCTACCTAAGGAAAGACTTGATATTTAAGTGTGTCCATTTGTGACCCACATCTCTTTCCTGGGAACTTACCTGGTGTACTGTAACGCCCCGTCTTCCCAAAACGAGCATTACCTCAAGATTTCAGGAATATTTTTTTTTTTCAACATCATACACACAACATAAGTCTCTCGATATACATACTCTCATTATAATCATTTCTTGACAATCCCAATTATACCTTCTCAGCATATCAAAATTTAAAAATTAATAGACTAAGACAGGTATTATTAATCACATTAGCAGAAGTAAGATCGAAACCTCGATGATATATAACCGACAAATTCATTTTACAATTAAATAACCAAATCGATGTTTCACATGAAAATATCAAAATATTACATAACTTTTGAATATCGTAATCATAGACAAAAACCTACGAAAACTAAACATAGCAGCTACATCTCGACGACATCTTTTCCCTTGACGCTACTGCTTTCACCTGGAACGTTTGAATATTCTAAGGATATAGTCCAAATTAGATACTGAATCATCTAAGTGAGAGTTCAAAAATATTTTCATGAGGATATGAAAAATCATATATAAAACCAACAAATCCTGACATACTCTAGTCTAAGAGAATCCCACGTAGCATTTAGCCCTAACGGGGAAAATGCAATCTCTCTAAAGGCGACATGACCACATCGACCCATTGGCAAACACAATCCTGCTTAAGAGGGATAATCTTGACATATGAACCCGGGAATCACCCCATTGTCATTGTTAGGCATTACGTTCTTACGCAAAAGCATTCCAAAACCCAACACAACCCTAGCCTCAAGAGTATCACATCAGCATTATCCCTGGAATCAACGACACCTCGGTATTAATGCTATAGCTCAAAGGATCCTGGGGTGGCGTCCACTCTTAGCCCCACCACTTGAGCCAACAACCGAGGTAGTGTCTACTCTCAGCCCCGCCACTTGAGTACCGTAGGGTGAAGTCCGTCTCAACCTCGTCCCAAGTAGGTCACATAGCATTAATCCTTGGCATGTATCTCGAGTGCTGACACTCAAGGGCTACGTCACCGATTAACATCCCACGTCCCACATGGACAACACAACATGCCAATGCTGAAAAATCATAACATGCATAAAATCAACATCTCAATGTATGTAATTTACCGTACAAAATCTAATACAGGTGTAAATAATCATTTGTAAAACAATCAATAAACCTAGCTATGGGGATGAACACTCACAGTAAACCATTCATATGCCACAAACGAGTTTTTTGATAGAATCACTCACCTCAAATGTATTCGGATTGCCTCAATCCTCGTGTACTACCTCGATTCTTGTGCCAGACGTACTATAACTTAACCTCGAGCCTCAACGATACCCTAGACATCGTATGCATTCAAAGGGAAATCCATATCTATTTTCTCAATTTTCTCATTATTTTTCTCTAATTTCTTCATATTTTTCTCTCAATAATTTCAAGTAAATATCTCTTCAAGCATTTTTTCTAAATTTTTCTCATAAAACAATATTTATAAGCCTTTGGAATTTTCTAGAAATTTTCCAGATTTTTCTCTTATTTTCTCCAATTTCCATAATTACTTTTTCTTGAGAAAACTTATGTATCCTTTATTTCCTTCGAATTTCCTCCATAAAAAAACACCAAAATTCATAAAATAAATTTCTTATCCTTCTGCAATTTTCTCAGAATTTTC
Source organism: Diospyros lotus (assembly GCF_014633365.1). Lineage (NCBI taxonomy): Eukaryota > Viridiplantae > Streptophyta > Magnoliopsida > Ericales > Ebenaceae > Diospyros > Diospyros lotus. The sequence goes on along the minus strand of NC_068347.1, from coordinate 1,205,513 downwards.
TAAAAATCCCTCCTATTTATTTTCCATTTACCTTTCCTTTCAAAAATCCAAAATAATTATCTCCTCAAGAAATTTCCAAGATAAAATTCATCAAAATAAACTATTAATTTTTCTTGAATTTATTGATATTTTTTCAGAATTTTATTTCCTTTAATTCTATTTTTTCTTGATTTTTTTTATTTTTAACATTTAAAAAAATACAAAAATACCTCCGGTCATCTTCTCTGGCGACGGCGACCTACTCCAATGGCTGATCCGACGACACCACCTTGAAGCCCTCCTCAAGAAGATCACAATGGTACCCTCACATGGCCGAAAAACTCGCCGAAAACATCCCAAATAGTCGATTTACAGCCCAACTCTGACGAAGCTTCGCGTTTTCCAGCGAGCTTCGAAACACCTTCAAACTTTAATGAAACTTCATGAAATTCTCCAGAAATGATCCTTAATACATGGAGAATAAAATCCCCTTATCCTAGACCTTTTATTCGCTCCCAAACGTGAGAAATCTAAAGTAAAATTTTTGATGCATTCGGTCACATTCTAACCTCTATTTATACCCGTTTTTGAAGCCCAATCGAGCCATACCTGGTCAAATTGACGCCTCTATCATCCTTACAAGCATTTAATGGCCTCAAATCGTGATCATTCGATATGAATCGTCCTTCCACAAAAATTCGACGACCGTGGCCATGCCTCGCCATTTTCTGTCAAATCACAGCCATACTTGGCCGATATCGACCCACATCCGATCCTAATCAAACCCCCACGTGGTGGGGCCCATTTTCTTACCCCTAAATGGCCTCAATGGCGTCACCCGAAGGCTGGCCGGTGATGGCAGTGGGCAATGGCAGCCATGGCTGAGCTTCTTTCTTAATTTTCTATTATTTACACTTTGGCCCCCTTAAAACTATCTCATACATTTTGGCCCTCATTCTCAAGCCCCTGAATTATCCAACTATCCCACTAAGACCCACAAGATTAGTACTTCTCATTTCTCCCTTGAAACTTCTGAAAAATTACCGTTTTGACCTCCTTCGGGCAAATTTAGAAAATTACACTTAGGCCCGACTGATCGTTTTGACCCTAAATCCACTTGATTCAACCCAAAATCACTTAAAGGTTGTTCTATACATAAAATATTAGTTCTTGACATGCTCCGTTGACTTTTCAAATATCTCCTATGTCGATTCGATTTTCTAGGCCCGGTCGACAGCTATACCGAAAGTTGCTCCCGATCCAATTTCTTTCATCACCAAAAATCATAACTTATATTGCTTGATGATGCTATATCATTTTTCTTAATTATCTAGGGTCCGAGGTACTCCCTTCGGTCGATTCGGTGATTTATTTTACTTTTAAACCCACTTTTCAGTATTTTAAATTCATCTAAATTACGTTGTGACCTCACACAAATATGGGGTATTACATGTACTATTCATGAACAGATACTATTCCAATATACGGCTACTATTCTTTGTAAATAGTGGAAGTCTGATGGAAATTGATACAAACAAGATGATCTAGCTAATAAAGTTAGAGTCTGATGATGTGATTAGGGCATAGGGTTGACTCGATAACCATGATGATGGATTCGAGAGATTTAGAGACTATTGATTTAAGGTCATTAGTCAAAATCCTTACAATTAAAGATAGGATAACTGTGGTTATCAAGGATGATCGAATAATGGATAATTAGTCCGATGTGACTCGCAGAAATGGGACAAGGTACCCTTGCAACTTGATAACACTACTAGTTGGTGTTCGCAATGAACATATCTGGATCTAGGGATCCACTGCAAAGGGCTGATAGATGGCTTGTGGTAAGGTACGGGAGACCTGTCGACCAAAGCATCATATCAGATGGCATGGGAGACGATTCAAATGCCGAAGATCTGGAACAACACAATAGGGTTTATACCTAGTAAGGGGTCCAAGTTCCAATGAACTGGAATGCGTGGTGTGCCACAGCTGGTAATATGACTATGGAATTTTGTTTCAATAGCTATGAGAAATCTTTAGGACAATCATTTATGAAAATAAGGAGCCTGTTAATATGTGGTATAGGCACTTGCGGTAGATGAAAAATTATAAGAAAATTGAGATAATGAGAAAAATACCAAGGTATGTTCTTGGAAGATGTATTCTTGACAAAACTGCTATTAATAACTTGAGGTTATCCGATGATCAGTTGTGTGTGGCTTGACTGGGGACGTAAATTATTAGGTTTGAAAGAGATAATTAAGAGTCGATATTTTTATTTGATGAATTATTAAATAACTGCAATAAGCTGAAATATTTATGATTGATATGCGATCAAAGATAAAGATAAAGGAATGAAACATTAAAGTACCCAAAATATAATATTCATTCCATATGTTCAATATAGTTACAAAAGATCAAGCCATACAATTACTCGAAAAAAAAAAAGTAAATATATATATATATATAGATTTTTATGGAAAAAAAATATGTGTTTTATTACTCCAGAGATTTTGGCAAGAAGAAAAAAAGATTGACCAGGCACGCGAAAGTTGAGTTCGGGGTTTTTCGGGTATTTATAATCTCAACCTTATGTTTCAAAGCATGTGGAGCAACATAGATAGGTAATCAAGTAGGTTCTTCCCTAGTTATTCAACCAATCCGGTGCTAATATTAAAGATGAAATTTTGAGATTTAGAATATATGGTAAATTTTGAGGATGAAATTTTTGTAAGGAGAGGAGAATGTAATATCCTAGTATTTTGAGAATAATGATAATTAATTTTTATTGTATTTAATATATTTTTTGCATCAATTAGAGATTATAATTGAGAAAACTAATGGGCTTAGAGTTAGTGGGCTAAGTTGAAAAAAATAAAGATTAAGTAAATTTGTTTAGAGTTAATGGCTAGGCTAAGTAAATGGGCTTAGAGTTAGTAGGCTAACAAAGTGGACTTAAAATTATTGAACTAAATAATAATCTATTTAAAAGAAGATTTAGTGAAAAATAATTAAGGTGACAAAATAATTAAAGATAGTGGGTGAAATAATTGAGAAATGTGGGAGAGAAAGTAAGGTGTGGAGCAATAATTAAAGATAATGGATGAGATTTAGTGGGAAATAATTAAGAAATATAACAAAATAATTAAAAATAATGGGTGAAATAATTGAGAAATGTGAGAGACAAAGTAGGGTGTGGACAAATAATCAAAGATAATAGATGAAATAATTAAGAAATGTGGAAGACAAAGTAGGATGTGGACAAATAATTAAAGATTATGTGTGAAATTTAGTGAAAAATAATTAGAAAATGTGACAAAATAATTAAAGATAATGGGTGAAATAATTGAGAAATGTGGGAGACAAAGTAGGGTGTGGACAAATAATCAAAGATAATGGGTGAAATAATTAAGAAATGTGAGAGACAAAATAGAGTATGGACAAATAATTAAAGATTATGAGTGAGATTTAGGGGAAAATAATTAAGAAATATGATAAAATAATTAAAGATAGTGGATCACCATAATTATGCGAAGCTTAATTCAACCTCTTATAAATAGAGTAAACTTGAAAGGTTTGAGAACTTAAATTAAAAGGAGAAATGTTAAAAGAAAGATTTGAGAATGAGATAATGATTTGAAAAAGAGAAAGAAAAAAAAAAAAAAACATATAGAGAGAGAGAGAGAAAAAAATATTAAAAAAAATTCTTAAAAAAATTCTATAGTCTAGGTTTAGTAGTTTGTGTGAAAATTTGAGACAGAAGGCCTTGTTGGATGCACAAACCGAGACTTCGTCGCAATATAGAAGAATACAAAATCGCTCCGCGGGAATGTGAGTTATTTTCAAAAGTTTCTTGAAAAATTTTAGAAATATGAGAATGATATTTTAGAATTTTTTTATGATGAAATTGGAAGAGAAATGCATGCTCGGTATTTATTATGAATTTTGGAGGCAATAGATGCTTGAAAATCAAAGAGAAAATGAGAAATAAATAAAATATGAATTCTAAAAATTATGAGGAAATTTCTGGGCTTAGGAATATTGTTTTAGAAATTATTGTGAAAAGAAATTGAGAAAATTTTATGAGAAATTATTTATTTCATAATCTAGAGGAAATAATAGGAGAAAATGGGAGAAATTAAGAAAATTAGAGAAAATTAGAAATCTAATTTTTTTTAAGTAATTATAATGTCCAAGATACGTCAAAGTTCATAATTGAGTACGATTGGAAGTCCGACGCGAACTTTGAGGCAAAATTATGCTAGGGACAAAAATTATCTTTTTGCAATGTAAGTGGTACTTCCCAACTATATTTAATTTTATCAAAAGACTTGATTTGTAAATGATTTTCCCAAAACCCAATTTTATGTAAATAGTTTTATCATGTTGCCATGTCTTGATGTGAATATGTTCATATAGATTGCATTTATTCCTTACCTTGAGCCATCTCGATACAAATTTTACTTGTTGTATTCTGATAACAACAATTACATAATCAAATATCAAATTTTGGTGTTATAAAACTTATTAATAAAGTATAATACATTATTATAGAATGTTAATTAAAATGTCAAACTTGAGTGTTTAAATTAGGGTAGCAAATCGAATTGTTCATGAGTGGCTCAATGTTTGACTCGACAAAAACTCATTCGAGTTCGTTTGTTAAGGAAAACGAGTCAAGTTTAAGCCTAATTTTAAAACTCAATTTTTAAACTAGCTGAACTTGAGTTCAATAAAATTTAACTCGTTATTGCTCACGAACATGTTCAATTAGAAACTCGTGATATATATAGATTCAATTAAAGACTCATAAATGTACTCAATTAGAATTCGTATATTGCTTGTGAACAAACTGGTTTATAAATACATTAATACATTTATTTATAATTACATGTTGAGCATGTCGGTTGCTAGCTGGTTAACTCCTCCCATGGCCACCACAGCTGAAAATGCCTTGCAACACCCTATATGTTGTTTGTTGAAAAGAAGAGAAGATGGATGTTTTAGGCATCCATCATCATATTGTGCCATAATATTAGAAATTTGGATCGTGCATGAATAAACATAGAAATCAAGAGAAAACTAGGAGTATAAAAAATTTAACGCGGTTCAGTCATTGTCTATGTTCATAGTCTCATAAAATTCAAATTAGACTAGGACCCCAATGTCTATTTCCCAAGTCGCAATAAAGTTTAGACTGACTTATTGTGTGATAATTGTGACCCAAAATTTAGATTCTTCCTCCTGAGTAGTCCTCGACCTCATTCGTTGTAAGGGAGTCTCCTCAATATCGACTTATTCCTCAGATCAACGAGAGCTTCTACCTTTCAAAGAAGCAAGTTGAGAGGATGAAGAAGGAGCCAGCGTTGGACCCTTGGATTGCATGTGACCATTGAACGCTCGGGCACTCTTCTCCAAAGCAGAGGCCTTCTCAGCAACCCTGCGAGCCGACCCTGAGCTCGGTTCGGCCCCCTCTCTACATAGTGCGTGTTGCCTCACTTTCTCAACAGTCATCTTGGGGGCTATCTCACCTGAAATAGAAAGTAAGTAGGGTATGCAACAACAAGAGTTAGCCGAAAAAGAAAGACAAAGAATAAACCAACACGGAAAATTCCGTGGCTAAAAAATTTAGCGACGAATTTAGTGACGAGTACCTTTCTGTTGCTGAAATTTAGCGACGAAGGTTGTACCCGTCGCTAAATTAAAATTTTTTATTTAATTTTTTTTATTTTTTAGCGACGGGGTTGACCCCATCGCTAAATTTGAATTTTTTTATTTAATTTTTTTAATTTTTTAGCTACGGGGTCGACCCTGTCACTAAATTTTAATTAATTAATTAATTAATTTTTTATTTTTTAGCAACGAGATTAGCCCCGTCACTAATTTTGTCGATAAATTCAACCCCAAAATTTAAAATTCAACGCGCGCCAAGCCCCAACCACCCCTCATGTGCACCACGTGGCAGCGCTAGGATAATACTCTCAGTAATTATCTCATGCTCTTAACAAGATTCGAACCCCCAACCTCTCATGACCAAGTTTCGAGGGCGAGGCAACCGATCTGGAAGCCTCCTTGTTCATTGATGTATATAAAATATATTTATACTATTCTCTTTCAAAAAAATTTGAATTATATTTATACACTAAAATTTCTCAAACTTATTTAATGATATTAATTTTAATATTTAATGTTAGTAAAGGAAATCAATATTAATTTTAATTTTATTTCGTTATTAATTTAAATAAAATTTTATTAATTATTATATTAGCAGTGAAAAATTATGTTTTGATTTTGATTTTAATTTTAATATATTTAAAAAATTATTAGTTTATTTTTTACTAATTTTAATGTTAGTAAAAATTATTGTGATATGTTTAAATGTAAAATTTTCAAATTTTTATTTATTTTTTAATTTTTTTAGCAACGGTTGACTAGTCGTTAAATTGTAATTTTTTTATTTAATTTTTTTATATTTTAGCGACGAGTTTGAGCCCGTCGCTAAATTAAAATTTTTTTATTTAATTTTTTTTTAATTTTTAGCGATGGGAAATACCCCGTCGCTAAATTTAAATTTTTTATTTAATTTTTTTTTTAATTTTTAGCCACGGGAGTGACCCTGTCGCTAAATTTATATTTTCTATTTAAATTTTTTTTATATTTAAGCGACGGGGTCGACCCTGTCGCTAAATTTTATTTTATTTTTTAATTTTTAGCGACGAGAGTGACATCGTCGCTAAATTTAAATTTTTTATTTAATTTTTTTTAATTTTTAGTGACGGGAAATACCACGTTGCTAAATTTAAATTTTTTATTTAAATTGTTTTATTTTTAAGTGACAGGGCATTTTCGGTCGCTAAATATTATTTTTTTATTTAATTTTTTTTAATTTTTAGCTACTGGAGTGACCCCGTCGCTAAATTTAAATTTTTTATTTAATTTTTTTTAATTTTTAGCGATGAGAAATACCCCATTGCTAAATTTTATTTTTTTATTTATTTATTTTTTATTTTTTAGCAACTGGGTTGAGCCGGTCTCTAAATTTTAATTTTTTATTTAATTTTTTTAATTTTTAGTGACGGAAGTGACCTGTTGCTAAAAAATTTTAAATTTAGTGACGGGGTCATCCCCGTGGCTAAAAATTGAAAAAACAATTTAAGTAAAGAATTAAAATTTAGGGACGGGGTTACTCCGTCGCTAAAAAATAAAAAATAAATAAATAAAAAAATTCAAATTCGCTAAAAAATAGAAAAAATTCAAATTCGCTAAAAACTAAAAAAAATTCAAATTCGCTAAAAAATAAAAAAATAAATAAAAAATTAAAATTTAGCAAATGAGTCATCCCGTCACTAAAAAATAAAAAATAAATAAATAAAAATTTTAAATTTAGTGACAGGGTCATCCCCGTCGCTAAAAAATAAAAAAATTAAATAAAAAAATTAAAATTTAGCGATGAGGTCAACCCCATCGCTAAAAAATTAAAAAAAATTAAATAAAAAATTAAAATTTAGCGACGAGGTTACTCCTATCGTTAAGAAATAAAAAAATTTAAATTCGCTAAAAAATAAAATAAATTTAAATAAGAAATTAAAATTTAGCAACGGAATTTTCGTCGCTATCCGTCCCTAATTATCGACGGAATAATTCTGTCTCTAAATACGATTTTTCTTGTAGTGTCGATATTTCACCCTCGTGATGGAACTCGACTCCTTATTCCAGCATAAGGGGAATTTCGCAGCCATTTTATCATCCAAAAAAAGGCAAACACATTCTCTCAAAAGGCTATTTTGAAATAGTTGGCCTTGAAATTCTTGTAAGAGCTATCAAAGGCCTTCAGTAACTTCCTTCTCGCAGCCCATTCAAAGATATCCAACTGCCTTTGTTGTTGCCCTTTGACTAGAGGAAGGAAAAAAAGACCCCATGCTCGCTCCCCAACCTAAGAAGTTGGACAACACTTCGAAGGCTCTCATGAAGGCCCAGCTGAGTCGGGGCAACATTTAACATCGTTAACACCGAGCATTGGAACTCCGTGAACAAAAGTCGAAGACAAAGATGTGTAAAAAATGTCTCGTACATAAAAATCGACCCCTAGTCTGTGGCCATGAAAACCCGCTTCTCGTACATAAAAGTCAACGGAGTGTCTCGAGGACTTAAATTTTGTATATGAAACAACCCTTGAGCAATTTCGGGTTGAAACAAATGGATTTAAGATTCAATTGACTAGCCGGGCCTAAGTATAATTTTCTAATTTACCTGAGAGAGGTCAAAATGATAGATTTTCACGAATTTCGAGGATGAAATGAATAGCACTAAACTTGTGAGCCTTAGTGGTATAGTTGGATAGATCAGGGGTATCATGCAAAGGGCAAAAATGACATTGGAAGAATCTAGGGGGTGAAAGTGCAATAAAGCAAAACTTCAAGTGTAAACACAAAGAAGAAATCGGCCACCGCAAATCCACCGCACATGGAGGCTATTTCCGGTGATGGGACGGTCGAGGAAGACCTGGGGAAGGTCGTATACGGCATGGGCTGGCTTAGGGGCCAAGCCTTAGTCGCTGATTAGTTAGAATTTGGCCGAAAATCGCCTATAAATAGCTAGGTTTTGGCTGAGAATTTACACTCAAATTTCTCACAATTGAGGATAAATCGAAGAGAGTGGTTAAGGGGATTTTGATATCGAGGCATCAAGGATCAATTCTAAAGTTTTTGAGAGGTTTTTCATTGCGTTTAGAAGCTGTTCGAAGGCTGGTCGAAAAGGCGAGGCGGTTCACCACGCCGCACCTGCAACTGACGATTTAGGGCACTTTTCAGTGTCCTTTTGGCCTGAAACCAGTGCCATTGAGATCGATTCATCAAGGACTTCAAGGGGGTGCCGTTATTTTAGCCATCGGAGTCGTCGGCGAAGGATGGGAAATTAAGGAAGAAGGTGGCGCGTGGCTGCACGCGCCACACTCCACACACAAGGCGAAAACAACGCAGGAGCGTCCGACAGAGTTGAATCCAGATCGTCGAGTTATAATAGCAGGTGCAGGGTTCTCCCGAAACAACGCAGGTGTACGTTATGTAAGCATAAGTGGGCTCATGTTGTGAATGGTTATGTAATGATGATTATGAGACGTTATATCATAAAAAGGTTATGGTTTTAATAAGAGTTGCGTGTGACTTGTAGTTGCATTATTGTTCAATATCATTCAAATAGTAACCCTCTCACGAATCCTCTTTGTGCACGGGGCTTCAGGAGGTAGGCCGTTACACTTATATAATAGAGTAGATGCAAAAATTGACATTAATTATATATAGGTTAAACCAAATCTAGCTAAATGGCATCCTTCTTTTCTTGACTAGGAGATGAATTGTAGCGACCCCACTCGATTTTTTTCTCTGTTTACTTTATGAGAGATAAAAGAATGAAAGAATCAGATTATCCTAAAAAAAGGAAGTGCATTGAATAGAACTCAAGCAAAGCTACACAAAGAGCAAGACAAAACAAGTCTACCACAACCCAACCTAAATGCATAACTAAGAGGTAAAGGGCCAAAACCAAACTAGTAGCTAGCCAAGGCATAGAGAAACAAACTAAAGAGACAACCAAACCCTAGCCAACACAAAGACAGAAAGACAAGAGGGTTTGTGTTATACACTTACAAGTAAAACAAGTAAAAGATTTCAAATAAAAACTCATCTTCAAGAGAGTGGTGTGTTTAATGGTTGTATTTTAGTTTTTTTTTTTTAACAAAATTTTAATCAATAATGAGACTTGGTACAACAGTAAGGTTGCTCTGTTCTATTGTGGCTTAGCGTTTAAGTCAAGAAATAGTTTCTTCAATTATTGTGTTTTTCGTTATTTTTTTAAACAAATGATAAAAAATGGTTGGTAATCTCAAATTTGGTATTTTCTTATATAATAGAGTAGATGCAAAAATTGACATTAATTATATATAGGTTAAACCAAATCAAGCTAAATGGCATCCTTCCTCTCTTCACTAGGAGATGAATTGTAGCGACCCCACTCGATTTGTCCTTAGGGATCTTTGAGCATGGATTGAGGTCCAATAAGATGGTGTACCTCTTGAAGATGAGTGCTAAGGAACTAGAGATGCTTTTTGGGTCCCATAGACTAATCACCAATCAAGTGCCCACGATATTCCTGAAAAAATCTCTTCTAGACCTCGTAAGAGTTGAATATATATGAGCTTAACAACCTTGTTGATAATGCATAAAATTGACCACTTATATACTTGAGAAGAAAACGTACCAAATGGAAAATGAGTCTTCAACTTCATATTTTGTAGCTGATTTTTTGAAAAAAAGAATGGTGAGATTCGGTCAAGGCTGACAAGAAAGACATCTCAATACCTTTATATATATTGTTCAAACAGAGAGCTAAGAGCCAAGAGATTTTTAAGATTGGCTACAATAACAAACCCCTCCCCTATTATCTGGGTTTAAGATTGACTATGAAACTTTTACCGCTAAAAATGTTTAGAAAATTACTCAACTCATAGGCAGAAACTAGTATAATGGAGTTTTTCAAGAGGTCTGATTATTGTTTGAAACTTTTTATTTTAGATTTAACAATTGCAAAATGATAAATTTTGAAACCAAGAGAGTGAGAAATAGCCCGAGTTTAAGATTGAAAAACATGTAGTAGAAATTAACATAACTAAAACATCAAATTGGTGTTTCCATTACACAATTCGATAATTAATGTATATGGATTGGGTTATTAGTTAATCTCTGCACCAATTAGAAGTGTTTAAATTGCTATAGTTAGATTTGCAAAAGCAAAAACATAATATATGTGCTGGTTTCTTTTTCACACAACATTAGTTTGTTCCACTAAGTAGTGCTAAAATCCAAAGTTTAGGGAGCACAGAAGATGATAACGAGAAAAAAAACAGTAGAAGACACACATTAATGTTGTGCACATTAAAATTATGAATCAGGTGAACAATTAATTCATTTTAGATTGATCCAGTATAGGGAATAGACATATACATATAAACAACCAAGAGCTGAGGAAAAGCATAAATTAAACAACCAGCAGCCATACCCATACACATTATTATTTTACACCTCAGTTGCTTTGGGGTTGGCCCATTAATTAATCACGCAGTGGGGTATGAGGCCATCATGGCAATGCCACAAAGGCCTTCTTTGGCGGCAATGCCTCTCTGCATCCTTATGTACCCTTCTTCTCCCCATGATGTGCCCCATGAGTTCTTCACAAGCCAATACTTAGTCCCATCCCCGTCGGTACCATAGCCAACGGCGGTGACGCCGTGGTCTAGCTCAGTCCCACACTCTCCCGTAAAGACTCCACTCGAGTAAAATTGGAAGTCAGAGCCCCCAGCATCGATGGCGACCGAGACTGGTTGATTAGCAACGGCCTTTTGAAGGGCACTCTCACTGTTCGCAGGCACGTCTTCGTACCCATTTATCTTGGCTGCGTGGTTTCCGGCTTTGTTCTTGTTGCAAGTCCCGTCTGTACCCTGGTATGGATAGTTTGCTTCAGTTGTGAGTCCTTTGTTTTGTTTGATGAACTTAAAGGCATCATCCATGAGGCCACCATTGCAGCCCTGATCTTCGCCTGAAGTGTCACAGTCGACAAGCTCTTGCTCGGACAGGGAGATGAGCTTGCCGGTTGTTAGCTGGTTATTTCCTTCCATGGCTGCCACAGCTGAAAACGCCCAACAACATCCTATATGTATATATATACAGGTGTATGTTGTTGGGATCTGGTTAGGAGATAAGCAACAAGAAAATCCTTGTGGTTAGAAGAATATCAATGATATATGCATGCTTACCACACTGGCCTTGGTCCTTGATCGCGGTTACTGCTCCTTTCTTCCTCCAGTCCACGGTGGCTGGAACTGCAGTCACGTTTTGGTATCTGAAAGACGGCACAACAGTGGAACAGACATGGCTCTTGAACCTGTTTCGCAATTTGAACTCGTCATTCGTAAGATCTGCAAATTGATTCACTCCTAACTTGTACCCACTGTGGGCTGCCTTGTTAAACGACTCGATGCGTTCCACATTGGCCTTGAATATCCTGTAACGTTTCGCCTTCTCAGCAGCATCCTTGTACTCCCGCCCATACCGAGCCATCCACTGCTCGTGTCTCTGATGGTACATGGCTTCCTCCTCCTCCTGCCGCTGCTGAAGCGAGCGAGAAGCTGCCTGGGTGGCCAACGTTGCCCAAATGAACAACAAACCCAAGCAGATGAGGCTGCACTTGCTGGGGCTTTGGGAACCCATTGCTTAACTATTAATTAGGAGGTGAACTGATCTCATCTTTGCCATTGTGTTGTTTGCATTTATATAGCTAGGGAGATTGTAAAGTGTATATGATTGGGATATGTTTTAAATACTTTGTGATCACTGCGTGCCTTAGGGAAATGCTATATATGACTTGGACTACCCTATAATTTGCATACAATGTTCATATATAGAGTTGAAGGTTCCATAGTCGGAATGTCCCATGAAACTTGGAAGTGAAAGCTGCCTTTGAGATCGATCAATGCCACGGAAAGTTGACTGCAACTCATCTCTTGTATTTTAGTAGTGATTGATGATGTCATTATCTAATCATTTTGTATTAAAAATATTGAGAAGCTGATGGCATCGATTAAGTGCCTGATCAAATGTTGTGATTTGACCCTTCCAATTGGCTGCTTCACTTGTCTCTTCGCCATCCTCTGCTAACTATATATATATTTTTTAGATCTAAATTGGGAGGGAGTGTGTAATGACCCAAATTTATTTATTACTATTATTGTTAATATCTTAGTTATTATTATCTATATTAAAATTGTTATTATTATTATTATTATTATTATTATTATTATTATTATTAGTATTAGTTGATAGGGGTTCCCAGCAGCTTTTCTCGTTGCCCACCTCCATATATAGTTATGTAAGACTAAAGGTTAGTTGATGTATAGCGGTTGAGGTTTTGTTATATGAGCCGGGATGGCAAGTTTTCTCTATCAGTTTTCTCTTAGTATTTATCAATGGCATGCATGACAGGTTCTTCCAGATCAGGTTGTCTCTATTTTAGTAGGGCACTCGCTCTGGTTCTTTGGGAACCTGGGTGGGGGCCTTACAAAGTGAATCTCAATCTCAATGTGAATGTTTCTAATAATTATTATGTAATGAAATAATGGCCTCAATCATTTATATATAGAATCCCATTTGCTGGGGCTCTTTCTTCCTTTAACTTAATCCTAGTGGACCTTGCTATTTGTTTGAGTTTCATGTTGCGAGTTATGGCTGGGGAAAGTGTTCGAGAGGGTTGGGAAATTGAGAATAAACAAGCAAGCCATGTTCATATTGGAGAACATAAACAAACCCTTCAGTTTGAAATTTGACCAGCCAAAAGTACTAGAACTGAAGCTCAACTAAGTTCAGGTTGATCCAATACAGGGAAAGTACAAGCTATGTATATGCAGCAGCAGCAGTTCTTGTTAACACCAGGCAGTGGGCAGTGGGCAGTGGGGTATGAAGCCTGCATGGCGATGCCACAAATTAAGCCCCTCTTTGGCATCCTTATTTTGCCAATGTCCATCCTTATGTACCCTTCTCCAGTTCCCCCCACGACATGCCCCACCAGCCAATACTTAGTCCCATCGTCGTCCCTCCCACCGTGATCGACTTCGGCGCCACACTCTCCTGTGAAGACTCCACTCCAGTCGAAGCCGCCGGCGTCGATGGCGACCGAGACGGACTGATTACCAACGGCCTTCTGAAGGGCACTCTCACGGTTTGCAGGCAGGTCTTCTTCGTACCCATTTATCTTGGCTGCGAGGTTTCCTGCTTTGTTCTCGTTGGAACCCCCGTCGGTTCCCAAACATTGGAATATTAAATTGTATATTTGTATTGATCACATACAGCCCAATACATCAATATACAACTATTATTTTTAATATAAAATTAAATATCTGAACAATATTTGGTAATAATTATAACCTTCATCCATGATGCAATGAGAAGCCTCAGGGTTGCCTTTTTTACGTTTTTGAAATATTTTTTGTATCAAAACTTAGAAAAATATTAAAAAAAAATTGAACTATTTTTATAATTTTAAAAATATTTTGATATCATTCCACAATATTAGAAAAATATCGAAAACATTTTTTGGAGCACAAGGAGATTAGAGATGAGATTTTTGTCTCTAACCAAGTTATAGACAATTTTTATAAATTGTATAAAATTTATGTTTTATTATTTTCTTTTATATATGCATTATGCATTCAAACATAATGAGACCATAGAGAAATAAAATGATAATGTAACGATCCGTTAGAAGGTCTAAGAGTTTATTAATATTTTATTTATGGAGATTGAAAAACTTTTGCCCTGTTAAATTAAATGTTAAGAAATATTTTTAGTGGCAAAATTTATATAAATAAATTATGTATTAAATTAATGGATTGAGCTTTGGAAACTTGGGTTGAGCCCAAGTGGAGATTTTGTATATTTCAATTGTTGTATGGTTGTGAAGCCCACTGGGCTTAATCATATGTTGAGGCCCTTTTAATTGGGACAATGATTTGGGTTTGGGCCTATGTGTATAAAATGGTGAAATTATAATTAAATGGAAATGAGAATTTGTGGCAAATGGCAAGAAGAGGTATGCTGGGGAAAAGGTTAAGGGTAATTGTGGAAATTTATAATGTGAGAGATTAAAGAAAAGAAGAAAGAAATAAGGTAAATGCGAAATGTCCCTAGGGGGCTTGGATATTTGTGTGTGTGTGTTTTATGTGAGGGGTATTATGGTAAAAGCAAATGGGAGAATGGTTGGCAAGCCATTCCCTCCCCCTCACCTCTCCATGCCACCTTAATTGCTTTCTTCTTCATCTCTCTCTCTCTCTCTCTCTCTCGTGACCTTTTCTTCTTCTTCTTCTTCTCATTTTTCCTTCTTTCTTCTTCTCCATTTTTGTTGCCCATTGAAGCTTCAAGTGGAGAGGTCCAAGTTGGGTGCTCTTCTTCTCTTTGGGATTCCATTATCAAGGCAAGTTCTTCTTACACTCATATTTTTATTTTGGTGCAAGCATCCTTCTTTGTTTCTCATATCT
Organism: Diospyros lotus; assembly: GCF_014633365.1. NCBI lineage: Eukaryota > Viridiplantae > Streptophyta > Magnoliopsida > Ericales > Ebenaceae > Diospyros > Diospyros lotus. Next base: position 1,190,452 of record NC_068347.1, on the reverse strand, counting down.
TTATTGCAAGATCATATGTTCATGTCTTAAAGTGGTGTTTTGAAGCTTGAGTTGAGTTGGTTGTTTCCAATTTTTTCAAAAAAGATGTGGGTTTCTTTCAATGGCTTCATTGAGTCTTGTTCTTGGTCTCTATGGGACTTGTTTTCCCCATCTTTATTTCATGGAATGGCAACTTGGGGGGTTAAGAGATTAGCCGTGGTTTGTTTTGGGATTGTTTTGCGGTGTTTTGGGGTCATTTTGTGTGTTTATGGGTGATGAGTCGACTATTTTTGGGGCTTAATCGACTCATCAGAGGCCTATTTTTGCATGATTTCTATGCCAGCCTCGGCCCGGTCGACTAATGAGTGTTAATGAGTTGACTAAGCATTAGTCGACTAAGCATTTTCTTAAGTCGACTAAGCTTTAGTTGACTAATGCCTTCCAAAAGTCGACTAACTAACTTTTTTCAACATTGTGCAGGTTGCGCTATTTTGACCATAACTTTTGATATCAAACTCGGAATTGCGATCCGTTTAAAGCATCATAAACTAGACTTCGAGGAATTTAATTTGATATATAATATCATGTACTTTGGTGATAATTTGAGTGGGCCAAGCCTTTTCTTAATCCAAATTAAGCATAATTGTTAACCTAAGTTGTTGTTAATTGCTTTCTCTAGCATCACTCAACCCTTCAAAATGCTAGGAGGTGATTAAAGATATGCATATGTGCATGCATGGGCTCATGAGTGAATATTTTATTGAAATGTTTAATTGTGCATGATGTCCATGATGTGTATTTTTCTCTAATAGAGCATGTATGATATACTTATGTGAGATTCCATGAACATTGCATGGCATTACGATTTGCGCCCTATTGCTATTATTTTGGCGCGGCAGCTATGTTCCGCAAATGGGGAAAGAAAATGATATCCTAAAAGAGCGCCTGACGGGGGTGAGGTAGCCATAAACCCAGTAGGCGATGCTCGAGCCAATGAGTGGCAAATCGATTTTGTATATATATATATATATATATGTATATATATATATATTCGTGAGAAATGAATCGATGCATAAAATGCATAATGGCGATGGCATCGGAATGATTTTATTAATGAGAACTGAATGGAAAAAGCTACTCATACTTGGGGAATAGGGTTACCCACTTTGAATTTTTTCATGCCTTAACCCTGTTGCTTCATTTGTTGTAGCATATGGTTGCTTATAAAATGGATTTATTAATGAGAATTGAAGGATGAGTTTAAATTGTATTGAGGAGTCGAGTGTACTCTATTTTGTATCCATTCCTTCATTCGTGCTTCTGGTATTATATATATGTTTACTTGTCGAGCCTTATGGCTCACTTTGAAATATGGGTTGATAAACCAAAAAGAAGTATATTTCTTTGAGGATGTTATTGTCGAGTCTAGAAAGCATGAACCCAATGGGTATCTGGATGTTGGGTAATGATTTTTCTTTGGCTCTGAATTATTCATGCCTTCATTTATCATTTTATGGATTCTTCCTTTACTATATACTTGCTGAGCCTTGTGGCTCACGTTATTTCTTTTGTCATTTTAGATAATGGAAGATAGATATTTTTGGAGCGAGTTCAGATTAAATGTGTACAGAGATGTCCCAGTTTCAAAGATTCGTGGGTGTATGTTAAGGGCAAGAATTCAAGAGCTTATTGTATTTTTTTAAAAAAACCTTATGCCTTTTTATTTTGAAAATGTATGGACGATAAACGCAAGATGATAATGTATTGAATATGATGTAACTTATTATGGCTCCTATTATTGGTGAGCAAATTCATAAAAAAAATTCCTTGAAAATTTGAGTATCTGTATCCATTCTTAACGGACCTTCTCTCGAACTTCCTGTGCTAATGGAAAAATCCGGGAGCGGGCACTGACAAATAAAATGAAGAAACTTTTATAAATTGTATTATCTATATTTGTTTATTTACGTATTTTTTTGCATTTTTCGTTTTCTAATTTTTTAAAATATACCGTTTCTCCGTTTTCTTTTTGGATTGTATCCATTTCCTATTTCCGTTTTCGTTCAACTAGGAAAAGAGTTCAAATTTTTGTATAAATGCACACATATAAGTTTATATATATTTATTTGTTATGCAAATGAGTAAACATGTCGCCTAAATGATGTGACAAAATGAGTAGGCACAACACTGTTTCTACGTTTCTGTGCATCAAAAGTTGGTAGTATGTATGAGCTTGAGATCTCGAATTTGAGTCTTGTGAGCCTTCATTACTCTCCAATTAAGTTCGAGAGAGTGCCCAAAATTGTGAGAACTGATTTGCAATTTTGTCTCTATAAAATTATATCTCCATTGATTGAGTGGATTTATTTCTCTGTGTTGCCAAATACATTAAAATTTTAGAAATCTCCTTTTTGTTTTTAGTTTCTATATATATATATATATATATATAGTGTGACATATTTTTAATCAAATCTCTTTTGTCAATTGAAATTTAATTTCTTAGATCAAACCTGCATACAAAATGATTTATTTCATTGTGCATATATGAAAGGCGGTCAATATATGTTACTTCATTAAAGAAATCACACAAAATAAAGATAATTAAAATAATTATAGACAACTTGAGATATATTAAGTTTTAACTTTACAAAAATTTAGAATGGGACTACTAATAATAAGATGTTACACAAATATATACGTACTTATTTGTTATTCCAATGAGTATGCACGTTGCCTAAATGATACAATAGTAAGCTATCTAAATCTATGATGCACGGAAACCTCTCGAGAGCTTTATTTCAAATACCAAAAAATGTTTCTAGGTTGTTTATGCAATTTCAAAAATATTTTGGAGCAGTTTCATAATATTAAAAAAATATCATAGACCCATTTTCAATTCCATCCATGAAAAGGTTAAGAGATGGAAACAATTATAGTTAATTCCGTCTCTAACTTAAAATTTTTAAATTTATTGTTTATTTTTAAGAATAAGTAAATTTTCAAATTTATTATTTTTATTATATTTATTTTTAATTAGTAAGTCATGATTGATAAATGATAGAACGTATGGTTATGTTTGTTTAAATGCATTATGAAATTTATGTTTTAGCATTTCTCCCACGTTTTTGTTTTCTACTTTTTTTAAAAATGTCATTTTCCCATTTTCAATTTCTATCATATCTATGGTTATATTTATTTTTTTAAAAATTGTTAGTTTATTTAGAAAAACCAAGAAAGCACCCAAATTGTTTTATTTTTAAATCCGTTATCCTTAATTGCCAAAAAAAACCCATTCATAGTAAATGAAAAATTGTAATACAACCAACCACCTTCACATACCTTTAAATAGCACCACGTCTCAAGCTTTTAATAGAGGTCAGGGCCATTTTCGTCTCATCAAACCAAAGTGTTTCTCACACACATTCAAGAATAAGTAATTTTCTTAGCTGGAAATCCAAGGAATGAGCAAAGACAACGGCCCCACATTTTTGTTCTGCAATGTGTTGGGTTACATGCAACTCGACACGTGTACTCATTCTCTCGTGAAAAAAGTTGGATATAGTCGTGCAATTTCACCTTTAGTGGTCACATCACGTGAAAAAGTTGGATACAACGATGCAATTTCACCTTTAGTGGTGACATGTGTTGAAGAAATAAATTATTTTTCAAGTTAGAAACATGAAAAATGAACTAAGATAGGCCTCACGCGTTTTTGTCCTGCAATGTGTTGGGTTACATGAAACTCGACGCGAGTACACATTTTCATATGAAAAAAAGTTACATACAGCTGTGCAATTTTACCTTTAGTGGTCATATCACGTGAAAAAGGTTGGATACAGCGGTGCAATTTCACCTTTAGTGGTGACATACATTAAAGAAATAAATTATTATTCAAGCTAGAAATGTGAAGAATGAACTAAGATAGACCTTACGTGTTTTTGTTCTGCAATATGTTGGAGCTGCATGCAGCTCAACACGAACATCAACTCATGTTTATGTGAAAAAGTTGTCTAAAAGATATAATTTCAATTTAATATAACTTCAGTAACCCTCTCCCTCCCCCCCCCCCTTTACATTGCCACCACACTATAAAAGCCCTTGAAACTTCGACCAAGAGGTATAATTTCATTGCCTACCACCACCACTACATAATTCACCACCCCTTCTTCTCCCCTCCTCCCCCTTCCAACCACCACCTTGCTACTATAAAATCCATGGAAACTTCAACCTTCATCATTATCATCACCATATGCTGCCTGAAAAGCCCTCACCAAACATCCTCAAAATCCATGAAGCATGGTCACGAAGGCTAAGATCTTGATCTTGATCTTCGTAGCCATTATTTCATGTATATTTAGGATGTTTGAACTCAGTCATTCCTTCCAATGGCAAGATAAGTAAGTTGAACTTTGGTCACCGTAAAATTGTTTTTTGGGTTTAATTTTGACTTTAGTTTTCTTGCGGCTAATTGTTCCTTGTAGCCATAATAGAGACTACAATTTCCAAATTATATGGGAAGTTACAACTAATTGAATTATAGAAGTAAAAATCATTGAAATATTCAAAAAATACATATCAAATCCCAATAATTGATTCATGTCTTGCCAAAGAGGGGTTGTTTGGAGTAGATGATCTCTCCATGTTAGATCATGGATGCTCTTGTATTCTTTGATTTCTTTTCAAATTAAGATAAAGATAGAGGTATCAACTTAATACCATTTGGGAGCATAATGGATCATAATTTTAAAGAAATCCCTTAACATAATGATAAGAGGTTGTATAGTTTGCCTCAAGATAAGAGCTATGATGCACAGAAACAGCTTGGGGGTGTTGTTTTGGTGTTTCCAAAACATTCCCTACACCAAAAAACACATTTCTAGGCCATTTTTGCAATTTTGAAAAATTTTTGCAACCTTTTCGTAATATTAGAAAAATATCGAAAACGTGTTTCCATCTATAAAGATGTTAGAGATGGAATTTTTTCTATTTTTAACTCAAAATATTTAAGTTATAATTTAATATATTAAACATAAAAAAATTTCTAATTAAAATTCTTAAGAGTTGGAGACCATACTCTTTGATGAAGATGCCAATAAGGACTAAGAGAAAGAGAATGATGAAGTGGGGGAATTTTTATAAATTGTATTATATTTGATTGTTTTTTTTTAATTTATAATTTATTTTTAATTAGTAAGTCATGCTTTATACATGATAAAACTTATATTTATATTTGTTTAAATGCATTATCAAATTTATGGTTATTTTAGATTGAATAACTATTTTTATAATTTTTTGTATTAAAAATTATATTTACAAAAATATCCTTAATTTTTTTTTATTTATTTGTTTCTTTTGTATTTCCATTTCCTACCTTTTGAAAAATACTACTTTTCTATTTTTTATTTTTATTTCCATACCACTTACCCTTCTTCACATCAAATTAAACAAAATAGTGTTCAAATACATTAAAGGTAATAATTCTATATGGACCAAAATGTTAGTAACAAATGTTGCATTAGCAATGCGGAATTGCTTGTATTTTAGTAATTAATTTAGGTAAATTATATTATTAATTTTTAAATTTTAAATTTTATAATAAATTAGTCACCGTATTTTAACTTTTATTGCCACAATTATCACAAAACTTTTATTTCTATTAAAATTTAGTATCTCTTTTGATTTTCCATCAAATTCTATTAACGAAAATAACAGGGCATTCATTAATATAAATTTAAAATCACTTGAAATTTATAAATTTAATCTAAACCCGACAATCGAATAATTTTGGAGTTTATATTAATGTATATTGCATTAGTTTTCATTAACAGAATTTGACAAAAAGTTAAAAGAGTTAACTAAATTTTAATAGAAATCAAAATTTAAAAGATGTAATGACAAAAATTAAACCATACTAACTAATTTATGTTAAAATACAAAATTTAAGTTTCCCTATATTCTTCTATTTTGCAGATTACATTTCAAACAAATTTCCAAGTGAAAATTTAACTTCAGTGCCTAGATTGTGAACTATACTCTTAGAGAGATTTAATCCCTAAGTTCAAGAGATTGCACAGAATTGTGAGAACCAATATGCAATTTTGTCTCTACAAAATTATATCTTCATTGATTGAGTGGATTTATTTCTTTGTATTGCCAAACACATTAAAATTTTAGAAATTTTCTTTTTGTTTTTAGTTTCTATATATATATATATATATATAAATATAGTGTGACATATTTTTAATCAAATCTCTTTTGTCGATTGAGATCTAATTTCCTAGATCAAACCTGCATACAAAACCAATTTATTTCATTGTGCATATATGAAAGGTAGTCAATGTTACTTCATTAAAGACAAAATAAAGATAATTAAAGTAGTTATAGACAACTTCAAGTATACTAAGTTTAACTTTACAAAAATTTAAAATGAAACTACTAATAATAAAAGAGGTTATACAGATGTATACGTACTTAATTGTTATCCCAATGAGCAGGCATGTCGCTTAAATGATACGATAGTAAGAGTTTTATTTTTTCTCAATAATCTAAATCTACGATGCACTGAAACGTTTTAAAGGCTCTATTTTGGAGCAGTTTCCTATTGTTAAGAAAATGTCATAAACACGTTTTCAATTCCATCCATGAAAAGGTTGAGAGATGGAAACAATTCTAGTCAACTTTATCTCTAGCTCAAAATTTTTAAATTTATTGTTTATTTTTTAAAGTAAGTAAATTTTTAAATTTATTGTTTGTATTATGTTTGATTTTTTTTAAATATATTGTTTATTTTTAATTAGTAAGTCATGATTGATAGATTACAGAAATTATGTTTATATTTGTTTGAGTGTATTATGGAATTATGTTTTTTATTAAATAACTATTTTTTATAATTTTCTATATTAAAAATATATTTACAAAAAAGAACCTTATATTTTTTTATTTAAGTATTTCTCCGACGTTTCTGTTTCTTACTTTTTTGAAAAATGTCGTTTTCTCGTTTTCATTTTGTATCATATCTATTTTTCATTTTCGTTTCCGTGCAATATATATATAAATTGTTAGCTTATTTAGAAAAGGCAAGAAAGTACCTAAATTGTTTTATTTTTAAATCCATTATCCTTAATTACCAAAAAAAAAGCCATTAATAGTAAATGAAAAAATTGTAACACAAACAACCACCTTCACATACTTTTAAATAGTATCTTCACATCTCAAGTTTTTGAAATCCTCATCATTCACCAATAGAGGTCAAGGCTATTTTCGTTTCATTAAACCAAAGTTTTTCTCACACACATTCAAGAATGAATAATTTTCTTGGCTGAAAATGCAAGGAATGAGAAAAGACAAGGGTCCTACATTTTTGTTCTGCAATGTGTTGGGTATACATGCAACTCGACGCGTGTACTCATTCTCACGTGAAAAAAGTTGGATATAGCTGTGCAATTTCACCTTTAGTGGTCACATCACGTGAAAAAGTTTGATACAACAGTGCAATTTCACCTTTAGTGGTGACATGCATTGAAGAAATAAATTACTATTCAAGTTAGAAACATGAAGAATGAACTAATAGGCCTCACATGTTTTTGTTCTGCAATGTGTTGGCTTACATGTAACTCGACGCGTGTACTCATTCTCACGTGAAAAAAGTTGGATATAATTGAGCAATTTCACCTTTAGTGGTTACATCACGTGAAAAAAGTTGAATACATCTGTGCAATTTCACCTTTAGTGGTGACATGCATTGAAGAAATAAATTACTATTCAAGCTAGAAACATAAAAAATGAATTAAGATAGGTCTTACACGTTTTTGTTTTACAATGTGTTGGAGTTGCATACAGCTCAACACATTAGCTTATGCTCGCGTGAAAAGTTGTCCAAAAAGATATAATTTCAATTTAATATAATTTTAGTAACCCTTTCCCCTTCCACTACCACACCACACTATAAAAGCCCTAAAAACTTTGACCTAGAGATATAATTTCATTGCCTACCACCACTATTACATAATTTCACCACCTCTCCTCATTTCCTCCTTCAACCACCACCACTCTATTATAAAATCCATTAAAACTTCAACCTTCATCATTATCATCACCATATGCTGCCTCAAGAGGCCCTCCAAACATCCTCAAAATCCACAAAGCATGGCCACGAAGGCCAAAATCTTGATCTTGATCTTCGTAGCCATTACTTTGTGTATATTTAGGATGTTTGAACCCAGTCATTCCTTTCAATGGCAAGGGAAGTAAGTTAAACTTTAGTCACCATAAAATTGTTTTTTGGGTTTAATTTTGACTTTGGTTTCCTTGCAGCTAATTGATTCCTTGTAGCCATAACAACTACAATTTTCAAATTATATGGGATGATTACAACTAATTGAATCATAGAAGTAAAAATCGTTAAAGTATTCGACAAATACATATCAGATTCCAATAATTGATTCGTGTTTTGACAAAGGGAGGTTGTTTGGAATAGATGATCTATACATGTTAGATCACAGATGCCCTCGTATTTTTGGATTTCTCTTCAAATTAAGCTAAAGATACAGGTATCAACTTAATACTATTTACGAGCATATTGGATCATAATTTTAAAGAAATCCCTTAAACGTAATGATAAGAGGTTGTATAGTTTGTCTCAAGATGAAAGTTATGATGCACAGAAACGGCTTGGAAGTGTTGTTTTGGCATTTTCAGAATGTTTCATGTACCAAAACATCAAAAATCACTCCAAAAACATTTCTAGGCCATTTTAAAAAATTTTAAAAAAAATCGAGACCTTTTCGTAATATTAGAAAAATATCATAAATACGTTTCCATCTACAAAGATGTTAGAAACGAAAATTTTATTTCTTTTAAAATTGTCTCTCTTTCATTTTTTTCATTAAATTCTGTTAATGAAAATAACGTAGTATGAATTAATATAAATTTCAAAATCACTTGAAATTTGTAAATTTAATCTAAACTTGACAATCAAATAATTTGGGGGTATAAATTAATGCATATCGGATTATTTTTCATTAACAAAATTTGACAAAAAATTAAAAGAGTAACTAAATTTTAATAGAAATCAAAATTTAATAGATGTAATGACAAAAATTAAACCATACTAACTAATTTATCGTAAAATACAAAATTTAAGTTATCCTATATTCTTCTATTTGTAAATTATATTTCAAAAACATTTCCAAATAAAAATTTAACTTCAGTGCATGTAATAGTTTGTGAACTATTCACATTAAATGAGCTAAGAATTGACAAGTTTATACTTTTAGAGAGATTTAATCCCTAATAAGTAGTCTGAGCAGTATATTATGAGATTTATAAAGTAATTTGAAGAATTAAAGAGTCAAAATTTTGACTTAATTTGTCATTAAAAAATGATACAAATAGTTCCCAAAATAAATTAATTTGTTTACACCAAAGCCAAGTCGTACCAATTTTGTTGCATTTATTTAATGGCTGATTTGGGCGAGCTTACATCTGGGAATTGGGCCAAGACATGGGCCGCCTTACATGGAAGAAGGTATATATATTGGGGCAGACTTCTAAGGACTTTGGAGACACCAATTGGACCATTTCTCCCTCACTTTTCAGCTTTGGACAGTGGTAAGTGGCCCAATATTATATATATTGGGTTCGTTTAATCATTACATGCTTGTGATCGTCAAAACCTATGTAAAGGTAGAATCAGTAAAAAGTCCATTCGATGTTTGTTTAACTAGCCCAATGTATGAGGCCACTCTATTGCATGGAAACATTTCGATACGTTTTCGATGTTTTAAACATGAAAATGAATATTTTTCTAAAAAAATAGGCATAAATTGAGTTCGAAACGAAAATAGAAAACATTTCCAAAACGAGAAAACGGTTCCTATAAGGTATTTTTGTGTAACATAAAGGCCACTTATCACTATTCTTCCAGCTTTATATAAATATATATATATATCCAACGATGAGACTCTCCCAGGCCTTGTTCTTTGCTAGTTCTCCCAAACAATTGCGTGAGTCCACTCAAACAATGATGAGACTCTCTCTTGTGCCTTGTTCTCAGGTAATTCTTTCGGACAATGGTGTGAGGTTAGTTACTCCCCTAAACAATGAAGACTCTTCTCTGATGGCGGATCCACGAAGGGGTTGGCACTGGCTGAAGCCCATGCCGACCCCAACCAAAACGTTTATATATATATATGCACCCATAGACCTTGAAATTGAAGTTTCAGCCCTTCCCTTGAATTCCCCTTGAATCCGCCCTTGCTCTTCTCGACAATTACAACTCTCCCTAGCACTTTTCCAATGGCTTTGTGATGATTAAATTATTATATATATATATATTAATTTAATTATTTAACAAAATATAATATATATATATATAGTAAAGCAACATAACAAATTAAGTTTAAACAAAATAACAGATTTTAACAAGTCTGAGCTTTATCCGTCAACTTTTTAATAAATCGAACTCAAGTCAAGCTTAAAAGCTCGAGATCGAGACTCGCGAGTTGATAAGCTCAACTCCACTCTTAAATTACAAACTCTTGTTTAAATGGCATTTTCATTTCTTAAATTACTCTTTATATATTTTACTTAAAAATAAAAATTAATTATATTAATGAAATTTTAACTCATAATCTCTAAACAACAAACAATTAACTTTTAATTAAATTATTTTAATTTTTTTGAGAGGTCCCCCCCCTAGAGGTGTCAAAAGGGCCGGGCGGCCCGCGGGCCGCCCGGCCCAGCCCGTGACGGGCCGGGCTGGGCCAAAGAAATTGGGCCCACTGCCCGGCCCGGCCCGGCCCGTTTAAGGGCCCGGCCCGTGGCCCGTTGGGCCCTTATGGGCCCGTAAGGCCCTTACTCATTTTTTTTTTAATTTTGTTATTATTTAGTAATTATTGATATTGGATATTAAAAAATTTAATTTCGCAATATATATAAATAATAACCATCAATTAATTTATTTAAAATTTTTAAGTTAAATTTTTTATATATTTAAATTATAAATAAACATTCTCCTTTTTATATGTACATTATTTTTCATATCAATTCACAAAAAAAATTATAAGGAATATAAATTAATGAAATAATATTTAAAACTTAAGAATTAAGATAGAAAATATTTTAAAAAGAAACAAATTAATTTTTATATATGTATATATTATGTGTATTATTTTTAAAAAAATTATTTAAAAAAAAAAAAGAAAAAAAAGGGCCGGGCCCACCGGGCCCGGCCCGTTAGGCCCGTGGGCTAAGGGCCCGGCCCGGCCCTCTAGCCCACGGGCTGGCCCGGCCCAGCCCCTTTGTAGGGGGGCCGTGGGCCGGGCCGGGCCCTATCAATGATAAAAGGGCTCGGGCCCGGCCCGGCCCTTTTAGTAAAAGGGCCGGCCCGGCCCGTTTAAAAAGCCCGTGGGCCGACTCGGGCCGGGCCGGGCCGGCCCTTTTGACACCTATACCCCCCCCCCCCCCAACACACACACACACACACACACAGACACACACACAGTCTCTGTGTGTGGTGTGGAATATAAAGCGCGAAATCCATCCAATAGAGGCGGTCGAGTATTTGAAGGGGGAGCAGTTTTCCATTTCAGTAGCCAAACGCCGGAATGCCGCCGAGGACGAAGAGGCTATCGCTCGAAGACTACCTCCGTTTCATCGACACTCACAGGCAAATCAACTTCAAGCTAGACCTTCTCAATCAGGTCTCTCTCTCTCTCTCTCTCTCTCTCTCTCTCTCAATCAATCAATCAATCGAGGCCCGGTTTTGAGGTAAATCGTACAGAACTACGGATGAAGTTGAAGTTACGCACCTGTATATATTGAATTTGTTCGAGTTTTGGCGGTTTCGGTGGCTGTGAAATTCGTTTCGGACGTTTTCTGTTTCTGATTTGATTGAGCTTCAAGGATCTGATTGTTTATTCCGCAAGAATCGGTGTTTGATTTCATATCGTCTGTAGGTTCGCTATGAGGAGCTTCTATTCTTTTCGCTGCCGATGGACTATGTCTTCGTACTAGTTCGTGTTTTTTTGTGTGTGTATGTGTTTGATGTGTCGAATAGATTAGGTTTAACTACAAAGCGAGTGAATCTGCTGAATCTTTTCCTCATTGAGGTTTATGACTGTTTGTTTGTCCGTTCACAGGTCATCGCCATGCACGGATTCAGAAAAGCCAGCCACACTACGAAGGTGAGACCGTGAGAGAGATACAGAGGTCAACTGGTGCCATTAGTCCTTGTTTCTTAGTCCTGAATCAGATTAACACTTGTCATTTTTGGCATTAATATTTATTCTTTGCATCGGAATCAAATGCGCAGAAGGTTCTGGTCGAAGCTGTGAACTCCATCGACCTAATGAATCCTTGTCGCTCCACTCTCGACGACGAAAACGTCTCTTCGTGCGCTTTCATGACTCTTGAGGAAGCGATCAACGACCTTAACAACCTCAACTGGCAAGAATGCTGCGTCACTTCCATCCAGACTCTGAATTCGGTGAATCATGATTCTTCGGTCCTCCATCAAAAAGATGAGATTTCGTCTTCCAAATCGAGGAAGCGTCCGAAGTTGCTGGCAGTGCGAGGCGACTCCTCAGAGGCAGCGCACGGCGGAGGCAATAAGACCACGCCGAAGACTATCGAGGACACTGATCTCGGCGCTAGTGGCCGCGAGGTTAGCCAGCTCTCATCGACCTTAATTTCTTTTCTCTCACTTAATTATGTTAAGATTTGGATGTTAACAAGATCAAATTTGAAAACTACATTAGATTTACCTTTATTTCAGATATCATTCGGAGTTCTTGATTAGATTAATCAGGTTCAACCATATTATCAAGTCGATGTCATACATAGTTTATTGATTTGGATCCCATGTTTATTCTAACAAATTGCTCGTACTGAATGCATGCTCCTAGAGAGGTAATTTATACATGCCCGGTTGATCAACAGGAGGTTGAGGATAAGCAAATTCCTAGTAGGTATGTGGACTAGAAAGACAGCATGATTAAAAAGGGAACAAGCTCAGCAGAAACAACACTGATGGGGAGAACCAGCGGATCGATCTTACTGAACTGTAATTAGAATGTAGTGAGTTTTGAGCGGTTATAAAGTGTGCTTGCTTGGAGTTTTGTTGAAGTAGTTGGTTTAACTGTTGATATGGAGTGGTTACATCCAGTTGCTTAATTAGGTGGATGTAGTTAGGACCAAACCTTTTAACATTTTGATTACAAATAGTTAGAATTCATTTTGTCTTCTTTCTTTTGTTTTTCCTCTTCTTTCTCTAAAAAGATAGCTTTCTAACATAACATTAGTCACTGGTAGTGATTCACCTAATTGCATTTTATTTGTTCGAATAAGGCTTGTCGGCCCCAAGAAGTTGGCCCCAAGAGTTCCAAATGAAATTGAAACCAAAGATAGAAATAAAAAATCAAGGTAAATCGGTATAACCTTTACTATTTTTAATTTCATTATCAAAAAAAGAAAATTAATTTTAATTTTTAAATCACTATATAAGACAGATAACCATCAGCGACTCTCCTCTTAATTCATAAACAGAACTAATCAAAAATTAAAGTGCCAAATAAAATTAAATAACCATCTGCAACTCCCTTTTCATGGACACAATTAACTAAAATAAGGTAATTTAAATAATAATAATAATATGTCTACAAAGAAATGTGTGAAGCCTTTAAAGAATATTTTATTACTGTCAGATTCCTTTCTTTTATACTTTATTATATTCCAATAATTTATACTTCTAATAACTTTATTAATTGTACTCTTAAAATGTAATTTGTATGATGTACCTTATCCAGTAAGTCACACGCTAAATGTCGCATCCACACCCCAAACAATGCCCACAATAATTTTCTATTAAATTAAATAAACATGCTTAATAACCATTAGCTCTTTAATTTTTTGTTTTTCATTTATGTTATTTTAGACAGTCACTATCACACAGTTGGCATATCCCTATCATCACTGACGATACCAATCGCCGGAACAAACTCCCGGCAACAAGTAGGACGAGTTGCCAGGCCGACGGCAACTTAATTGTAGCTTTGGCTCCCAAAATCAGTTAGGCAGCGGCGTGCACATATCTAGAGTCGGGTTTAGGGTCAAAACTAGAAACCACTGCCCACAGGCCCTAAAAGGGAAGAGAGAGGAAGATGCACCAACAGCGATTCATCTCCAAACAATAATAGTAATACTAATAATAACAGCAGCATCAAATCTTAGAACCATCTAAATTCTAAAGCAAATACCCTAAACTGAATTCAAACTTACTACTACAACAGGAGAAAAGCTTCGGACATCAAATGAGATGGCTGATTGTCCAGCAATCAAGCGCCCCCTATAATCACAAACTATACGATACGACACACCAAGAAAATGAGATATAACCAACCCCCCCCCCCCCCCCCCCCCCGCGAAAAGAAAAACACAATAACAATAATAAAACACATAGAAAGATGAAAAACCCCCAATAGGGTCGGGGCCTAAGGTCATACCCTCCCTTTCAGTGAATACAAGCAGCAGGTCCTTCAAGCTTCTAACCGCTTTTCTGGTGAGAACACATACAAGAGAGCAAGTTATACATCTCCCAGTGAGAAACCGAACATGAAACAGGGAACCCAAAGGTCCCAACTGTTTCACTGCCAAAAAGATAAAATTTTACCAAAATGAATATAACAGTTAAAAAGAATGCTAAAAATGGGGTCGACCCACCTCTTTATCCTCGGGCCCAACAGATCTGGCCGGACCACCCTCGATCTTCTGAGCACCTTCTGTTGCAGTACAACACAGATTACAGCAAAGATGCGATAAGTTTTGGAACATAAAAGATCCATAATAGAAGATTAAGGATTATTCCTAGATGGTCTAACAAATATGCAAAGTGCAAACAACATATTTAAAAAAGGTTATAAGAGCAAAAATTTCATTTTGCTGCTACAAGTTAGGGAAAAGTAAATAGACCACACTGGCCTAAAATTTAAACGCAAGTTGGCCTGTCCCAGAGCAGGTGCACATACCTACCCATAATGTAGATATAAAGGCAATCTCCGGTGCACGAGGTTCATCATAGTATAAGGGTTGAGGGAAAGTTGGTTTTTAATGCAGTGTTACCTTGCTTTACTAAGATGTTTCAACAGCTAGAATTCATGCCCTTTCAGTGGCAAGAGTAACCTTGCCGTTGCTACTAAAACTTGTCCTCCCATAGTATAGGTTTTCTAATGCATAAGCCTCCTCGCTTTGCTAGGGTCACAGAGAAATCATTTTTGAATGGAACCTTACCCTTGCTTTGTAATAAGACTGCCACTTTTATGGCTTGAAACTGTGACTGTGCAGTCCAAAAAAAAAAAAAAAAAGAAGCAACCCTGCCATTGCCACCAAGGCTCACCCTCCCATAGCATGTATATTAATTCTATTTCCAGAACTAATTCAATTGGAACAATCCCGCTGGACTTGGTGTTCTATGATCCCATTTACTCAAGGTTTTGATTAAGTTGGTCTTTATTTAGTTATGTTCTTTACTCTCTTTTTTTTTAGTTGGCTGCTTAAAAGATCATCATTTTTAATTTTGATGAATTACAATATTTTTTTTTTACAATATGTTTAATTGTTCAGCAGTTGACAATGATTTTGGCCTTTTCAAAGCAAGACAAGCACATGTTAACCCAAGATAATGCAATTATCTCCGAGAATAAAATGTCTGTTATGCTTAATGTCTTAAGTTTGATCTGTATCTGTATTAATTCTGCCCTTGATTCGAGTAGTTTTTTCTTCGCCAAATTGCCCGAGGCCTATGCTTTTTTGAATCCAATTGTAGATTTTATGACAGTGATACCTCTTCTTTTTTTCCTCTTAGCCTTTGTTTGGCAAGCCGCTGTAAATTTTCGATGAGATCTTTAATGCTATCCTAGCAAATTCATGATTTTTCCATAAATTCTAACAATTGATAAGATCAGATAAGTCTTACAATAGGAAACCTCAATTCAAACATTGAAACTCTTGGATAGACGCAATAAATTTGAATCACCCCATTTTCCCATTCTGACTCTTTTTTTTTTTCCAGTGAAAGACACTAAGCCTATTAGGGTCCTGCGGAATATCTTTGTGGTTAATGGAAGTCTAAGATTAAGAAATTTTCAGGAAGTACCTCCGCTGATCTATTTTGGTTGATAGGGGTAAAATAGAATAGAAGAATCTTTAAAACTCCAAGGAGATTCTCTGGTAACTCAAAATTATATACATCTAGAGATATTTTCAATCCAGAGCCCAGTTTGCATCTTTCAGGGCATAAAACTACAAAAAGAAAATTATTTGAAAGGTCATCTTGTAGGTTAATAGGAGAAAGGGAAGCAAAATGGGAGAAAATAATGTGGAGATATAGCTGAACTTTAAGTATCGACCCTCTGAGCTGAGCTTCAAGATAAGAGAATTGCAAAATTACCAAAGGGCTCCAAGGGAATCGAGCCATGTTCAGAGGAACCTTAGTCACTTACTACTATGGTGCAAAAAGGCATATTTCAGGGGCATGGTGCAGAGCCGCCAGAGTGCTTCAGCAGGGCATGGCCAAAAAGGAGAGGGCCCTTCCAATACTCATCTAATTCCCCATCTTAGATAGACTTCTACCTACTATCAAATCAGAAGCAATTTTTCAAAATAACAGAAATATATTCAGTGCACATGAGTTTCCAAGGCAATCTTGATCAATCCCCCTCAACTTCTCATGCTCTAGACAAGACCTTTTTGTCAAGAAAAATAGGAAAAAATGCTTCTCTTCAATCTCATTCATCTCTTACCCGAGGAACTCAATTTATACAGACTTCCTTACAAGATTAGGAAGTTGCTAAAAACTGGTTAAGGAAAGATTTCTAAACCTAAATTAGGAAACTATACAAATTTAGGATACAACAAATCAATCAAAGATATACTAATCTAGATCTAGAAGATACAGCTCTTATTTTAGAAAATATATACAGCCAATCAATTACCCATCAATTAAATCGATCAATCAATCCTAATTGAGTCTCGTATGAGATTAGGAACAAGATCAGAACCCTTAATTGCTGACACTTCCCCTCAAGATTGGTTATGGATATCATGCATACCAATCTTGCTTGTCATCCTTCTAAACACGGCTGAAGGCAGGCCTTTGGTTAGCACATCTGCTAACTGATTGTGTGATGAAATGTATAATGTGCATATCAAACCACTATCCAATTTTTCTTTTATAAAATGTATGTCCACTTCAACATGCTTCGTCCGATCGTGTTGAACTGGGTTATGAGCGATACTAATTGCCGACTTGCTATCACAATAGAGATTCATAGGTGCAGTCCATTCAACCTGAGATCATTTAGCAAAATTTTTAGCCACAATAATTCACACATACCTAGGGCCATGGACCAAAATTCTGCTTCAGCACCACCTAGCAACCACATTTTATTTCTTACTTCTCCATGTCACCAAATTACCTCCCAACATGGTACAATAGCCAGAAGTCGGATCTTCTATCTACAACAGATCCTGCATAGTCAGCATTTGTGTATGCCTCTAGTGTCATGGCTTCTCCTTTCTTGAATAGAATGCCTTTCCCAGGTGCTCCCTTCAAATAATGAAGTATCCTGTACACAGCTTTAAGATGGCTTTCTTTCAGATTGTGTATAAATTGACTTGCCACCCCTACCACATAGGCTATATCAGGCCGAGTATGGGCCAAATATATCAACTTTCCAACTAACCTCTGATAAGTTCCTTTGTCAACCATATTGTCTTCTAAAGCTTCTCCTAGTTTATGATTCGGGTCAATAGGAGTTTCAACTGCCTTGCAACCAAGCAATCCAGTTTCATTCAGGAGATCCACTATATATTTTTGCTGGGAAATGAATATGTCATCCTTTGAATGAGCCACCTCTATTCCCAAAAAATATTTTAATCTCCCCAAATCTTTAATCTCGAATTCCTTCACTAGACACTCCTTCAATTTTGTCATACCCTCCTCATTATTTCCAGTAACAATAATATCATCCACATACACAATAAGCATTGTTACTCCCCTTATAGCCGAGTGATATATAAAAAGTGTATGGTCTCCTTGGCTTTGCCTATACCCCATGTTAAGCATGACACCTGTAAATCTACCAAACCAAGCCCGTGGGGACTCCTTGAGCCCATATAAGGTTTTTTTAAGTTTGCATACAACTGGTTCTTTCGTCCCATAACCTGGTGGTAATTCCATGTACACCTCCTCTTCTAGATTCACATGTAAAAATGCATTTTTAACATGAAATTATTGCAGTGGCCAATCTAGGTTAGCAGCCAAGGAAAGAAGAACCCTAATTGTATTCAGCTTTGCCACAGGTACAAATGTGTCCAAATAATCCACCCCATACACTTGTATGTATCCCTTGGCAACTAATCTTGCCTTGTACCAATCTATAGACCCATCAGATTTATATTTCACAGTATAGACCCATTTACAACCTACCGGATGTTTTCCTTTGGGTAATTCCACCAAATCCCAGGTCTAATTTTTTTCTAGGGCTGCAATCTCAGCCTCCATGGCATCCTTCCAATTCTTATTCCCTATAGCTTCAAAAAAATTGCATGGGATAGGAATAGTGTGTAGGCTGGTAAGAAATGCTCTATGGGCATATGACATCTTAGAAAAGGAAAGAAATAGATGCAAAGGATGTTTAGTGCAGGCTCTGGTTCCTTTTCTAAGTGCAATAGGCCAATTTAGATCATATGTATCTGTTTTGGGTGTGGATTCAATATCTATCATAGGGCTATTATCAAGAGTATCAGTTGAGAAGATACCTGGAGATGGATCTGAAATAGTGGCAGAATTGTCAATGTCTCTTCTGCCTATGGAGATTTCAGGACTGGCAGAACTTGTAGGGGATGCTGGAGCTTGCACAAGGTTAGATTCAAGTTTCTTCCTCCTTGAATAGACCTGTAATGGACGTAAAGTAGATGATGGTGCCTCCTCAAATGACACTCCTACTGAATCCTTTAGATTAGAAGATGGGTTCAAGAAAGGTGACAAATCATGATCAGAAGGAGATAAAGGAGAAGTCCCACTAGTTATGGTTAGATTTTGTTCTGGGGTACTAGAGGCTTTAAAGTAAGATTCATTCTCAGCAAAGGTCACATCTGCAGATACAAAAAATCTCTTTGAAAGAGGGTGATAACACCTATAACCTTTTCATGTAGAGGAATATCCAGTGAAAACACATTTAATGCAAAAGGATCTAGCTTCCCTCTATTAACCGTAGGAACATGAACATAAGTTGTGCACCCGAATATCTTGGGCTGCCAGCTACTAGCCACATGAAAATCAGGAAAATGGTTAGTCAACAATCGAATTGGGCTATGAGATTCTAAGGTTTTTGATGGAAGTCTATTGATGAGGGGAAGTGGTTGTTAGAGCTGTTTCTCTCCAATAATGTTTTGGTACATTATGGTGAAAGAGAAGGGCTCGAATAACAGCTAAAAGGTGGCCATTTTTCCTCTCGGCCACTCCATTCTGTTGAGGAGTGTAGGGACAAGAGGACTCATGGATTATCCCTTTTTGCTGAAAGAAATCAGATAAAGATAGGTTGAAAAAATCTCTAGCATTGTCAGATTTAAACCATTTTATTCCTACTCCAAACTGAGTTTTAATCATGGTATAAAATGTAGGAAACACACGGCCTACTTCTGATTTTGATTTCAGCAAATACAACCAAACTACCCTAGTACAATCATCCACAAATATAACAAACCATCTTACCCCAGAAATATTGGGAACATTTGATGGACCCCAAATGTCACTATGAATTAGAGAAAATGGAGATTCAGTCCTTTTAATGGATAGAGGAAAAGATACTCGTTTATGTTTTACAAGTTCACACACAGCACAACTAAATTGTTTAAAGTCAAGACCTTTGGCTAAATCAGAAAACATTAATTCG
The DNA here is from genome assembly GCF_014633365.1 of Diospyros lotus. Lineage (NCBI taxonomy): Eukaryota > Viridiplantae > Streptophyta > Magnoliopsida > Ericales > Ebenaceae > Diospyros > Diospyros lotus. The sequence continues at coordinate 1,170,521 of NC_068347.1, read as the reverse complement.
AGGGTGAGAAAAGAGGGGTGACCGAGCCTGTGTTCTAACCACATCTTTATTGGATTGAGCTAGGCATGACATAAGAGGAAGAGGCTGCTTCTTATCCTGTCCACCTGGTTTCTCAAGGTAGTAAAGTCCTTCCCTAGCCCTAGCAAGCCCAATCGTCCTCTTCTTGCCGTGTTCCTGTATCTCACAGACATTAGAATGGAAAAATATACTGCAATTAGTATCTTCAATGAGTTTTTGGATAGATATGAGATTAGCAAACAACTTAGGGACATGAAGAACATTTTTTAGGGTTAGATGGCAACTTCTTGGTCGGCAACAGTGGTAAGAGAGCCATCTGCCATTGTGATTTTTCTTGAGCTAGAACATGGGTTATAGGAGATGAACAAGTGTGGATAGGAAGTCATATGGTCTAAAGCACCTGAGTCTAGGATCCAATAATTTTGGTGCAAATTTTCTGAAGCATGTAGGGAAAAAGATAAGGAAGAAGTACCTATGAGGCAAGATAGCAGGTACCTTTTTCTGCCTTCTTGTCTAGGGACCCCAATAAACTCCTCAGCCTTTCGATTTTTGTCTTGCTGAGTTCAAAAATCTACCCTCCTTGTTCTAAATCCATTGTTTCAAATTGTTGACTGTTGCCTGCCATATAGTCCTATCCCTACACTTGGCTTCTTGCTGGTCCTCTTTTGGGTGGCTTTCCATGAAGCTTCCAACACTTCTCTATGGTGTGCCTAGGGTTTTTACAATAGATACACCATAGGGAATCCCTATCTGTGGGTTTCTTCTCATCTCTAGGTCCTTTGCTCAGATAGTGAGCTTTTAAGGACACTAAGGCCGAGCTCTCATTCGAAATAGGTTCCAGCATTACACCCCTTCTCCCTTCTTCTACTCGTATTAGAGAGATTACCTCATTCAAGGAAGGGATGTCTTCCTTGCCAAGAATTTGCACTCTGACTGCATCAAATTCTATGTTGAGACCGGCTAAAAAATCATATGTTCGCTCATTTTCAACAAATCTCTTATGTAGTGCAGCATCCTCACTGCACTTCATCTCTAAACACTGGCAGTGGTCAAGTTCTTGCCACAGAGTCTGCAGCAAATTTGCATACTCAGTAACAATCTTCGTACCTTGCTTGGTTGCTGCCACCCTTGCCCGTATTTCATAGATTTGGGCCGCATCCTTGACCTTTGAATAAGTTAGCTTTATGGCCTCCCATATGTCCTCGGTTGTTGTCAAGAACATGACAGTGTCACTGATTTTTGGAATCATGGAATTCCAGAGCCAGGACATCACCAGAGAGTCTTCTTCATCCCATGCTCCAAACGTCGGATTGCTCTCCTTTGGGCCAGTTCCCAACAGATGGCCAAGCTTCCATTTTACTTTAAGGAAGGTTCTGATCAGCTGTGACCGCTTCAGATAGTTCTTACCATTCAAGTGGTAAGCTGTCTGAAGATTCTGCAACTCGCCCCCCCCCCCCCCCCCCCCCCCCCGGGCCTCCATTTTGAGTTACAGTGACTGGAATCTCTGAGGTATGGCTAGATGCTGAATCGGGTGAAAGATCTTGAATGGTAGACATGCTCAACGAAGGTTGGGTGGAAGAAGAAAAATAACACTAATGGAGAGAAGATTGAAAGAGATAAGCAACGATCGTCCCAAGAAATCTGTTGAGGAATCCTTGGGCTCTGATACCATGTCAAGAAAAATAAGAAAAAATGCTTCTCTTCAATCTTATTCATCTCTTACCCGAGGAACTCAATTTATACAGACTTCCTTACAAGATTAGGAAGTTGCTGAAAACTGGTTAAGGAAAGAATTCTAAACCTAAATTATGAAACTATACAAATTTAGGATACAACAAATCAATCAAAGATATACTAATCTAGATCTAGAAGATACAGCTCTTATTTTAGAAAATATATACAGCCAATCAATTACCCATCAATTAAATCAATCAATCAATCCTGATTGAGTCTTGTCTGAGACTGAGAACAAGATCAGAACCCTTAATTGCTGACACTTTTCATACTAATTACCAATGTACCAAACACCAACTACATACAGTCGACTTTTGATCCATGTGAGGAGTATTTCTCGTGATTAGAAACTAGCCGTCATAATAACAAATCTATATTACCCAGTCAATTTATTTAACCTTCTCATTCAATAAGGACATTATCATGGCAAAGGAAGATATTTTAAAACTCAGTAAAATGAAATGAAAAGCATACATAGCAAGCAGAGAGTACTAAAACTAGAAACAGGCTGCTGATGCAATAAAACCAAAGCCAAAAGAATTAGGAACCACAGTGAAGTTCAATAGTGATGATAATAATTACCTCCATCCTCTGGGATGTCTGAAGTCCACAAGGTCAGGTTATCCCTAAGTAGCTGCATAATTAAAGTGCTGTCCTTGTATGACTCCTCATTCAGAGTATCCAGCTCTGAAATGGCCTCATCAAAAGCTTGCTTTGCAAGATGACAAGCCCTGACAGAAGCAGCTCCTACATCAAATAAGACATTGACCAATTTGTACAGATTTCAATTAAATAGAATGCACTGCTTACCTCTCAGGTGAATTCATAATCTCATAATAAAAGACTGAGAAATTCAGGGCCAAGCCCAACCGGATGGGATGTGTTGGAGGCAAATCAGCCTCTGCTGCAGCGGTAGCTGCCTGCAAGAACATTTAGTTAGAGAACATGAGAGAGAGAGAGAGAGCAGCATTTTTCATGCCATGTCATTCAACCACTTTTAGCATTTTATAAGTAAAAAAGAAAGAGGGGGGGGGGGGGGGGCACAAAAAGCCACTAGAACCAGCCATATCCTAAATGGAGAAAACAAGCTGCATTTTGTAGCAAAAACCAGACACCAATTCCATATAATCAGCATTCAACATAGTCCAGAGCTCTGAAAACCCAACTGTGAAAGAGCAAGGGGCAAGACAATCAGAAACTTCTACACAGAATGTGACAGGAGCAAAGCAAACATAAATTTCTCTGTTGCATGTTGAATAGAACTTGAATATAATATATGCAGGGGCATTAAATTCTGTGTCATTGATAAAATTTAAACAGTTCTCTTTTTCGTTTTTTAAGCAAATTATTTGATCAATTACAAATGCCTATAGCCATTTTCCATGGGTGAGGAATATCATCTGACTCATGTCTGTAAAATTAAAGGATACCTTTTTTTTTTTTTTTTTTTTTTTTGGGCGGGGGGGGGGGGGTGTTCATTTATGTGGGGTTAGAGAGGATAGGTTAATTATCTTCAAATATCATCTCTTAAGCAATGCTGAAAAGGTGAAGAATCCTCAACAGAAATTTACATCAACACTAGTAGTGGAGCTGAAGCAACCCAAAAACTTCATCTAAACAGAAAGCAAAACAGCCAGTCTGCTACATAGACACAATACCCACAATGCTTGATGAAGATAATAGTAATCCCTAATTTGAATAGGCTGCACGAAGTCACAATCATAGACTTCTAATAAGTTTAACAATGTTCAAATGATCCCATAAGACAGTCTTAACTTTATAGAATATTACAGGGAAAAAAAAAAAAACTTTATAGAACTCAGCACCAAAATTTTGGAATCTAGACCTATTTGATTTCATACTTATTAATGACAAGTCCAAAAATAAATGACTACTCTTTAATGTCCTTTTGAGTAGGCTGAGCATGGCATTGAACTAGTTACATTCCCTTTAATCTAATGATTCATTAATACATACTAGTGTTTCAAGTGTTTCAGGGCACTCTTCATACTGAATGGTAAACAGGTGATAATGCCAATAATAACCATAGCAACAATCATAAGTTCTTAACAAATAAGTATTAACAGAAGTAATACTACTTTAGGCCTAACCAAGACAACACAATTTCAACCACTTCAACATTTAATAAAGTCTAATAGTTTACCTAGTTCATAGAAAATCAATGGCAATGAATGTCCACAGAATCAAGAGAACATGTGCATAAAAAATTAGCACATGTTTGAGAAGAGAGAAACATCTCAAATCAACCATAAGCTTACAATTTAAATACCATTTGATACCTAGGCAGGAAGGACAGAATCTGTAAGGCCAAAGATGATGCATAAGAACTGAGTTTTGAACTTTAGAGCATTATCCCAAAATATAGAAGGCTTCCTATCAATAAAGATCTTAAACAACTACTACATAAACCAAGCAATTCAAAAACATATGCAGTAAAGACAGATAATCAAGCTACAAAAGAAGTGCATTGACTTCAAATAAAAAAATTTCATTCATATGAGATAGTAAATAAGATACCAATCAAGAAGACAGTAAATAATCAAATATCAAAATTTAAAAGTCAGGTAAGAAGGGTTAAACAAATGGAGAAATGGGGAAGGCTTGTACTTCATATGCTTTCATCGAATGATCAGCAACCTCTTTCTTCTCACTAGCAGTCTTGAACTCAGCAAGGTACCGGTAATAGTCGCCTTTCCTGCACCCAACCAAAAGCTCCAAGCCTGAATCAGCCAATCCCACTTAGTGGGAGTAAGGCTTGTGATTGTTGTTGTTATTGTTGTATGGAAAAGAAAGAACCAAAAAAAAAGAGCAAACGACAAATTATTCCTCACATTTTGTAGTAAAAAACATTTGATTCGCTAGTAGAAGAGGCAGGGATGAGATGGTCATCAATCACTGTCATGATATCATTGCAAATGTTCGTTAGCTCTAATTCAACCTTCTGTCTGTACTCCTTGATCCTCTTGGCATTCAGATCATTCCCTCTTGACTCCTCTTTCTGCTCAATGGATGACAGAATCCTCCAAGATGCTCTACGAGATCCGACCACATTCTTGTACCCAACAGAGAGCAGATTCCTCTCCTCCACAGTCAAATCAACATTCAGCTGTGCAACTTTCTTCATGGAATCTACCATTTCTGGCAACATCAAACAAAATCAATCCACCATCCCAAAAATAACAATCTTACAACAAATTAAACAATGTAAAGGAACAACAACAGTGTTTGATTTTTTTGTATAATTTCTTAGTGACCAAACATAACCCATCATTTCTGTCAACACAAGCCAAATTAAACCAAAACAAGAAATACCATTAAATAGAACAAAGTGTAAAAAGATCAATAACAAGGAGTTTGGTTGCAGAAGAAATTGAGGAAAAGGAGATATCATTAAGCATAGTAGTCAGCTTTAGTAAATTTGCAATCTGCTTCAACTTGATTCCTTTCTATATACTCTGAAATCTGAATAACCAAACAGAATACACCATTCAGGTTGGACTTAAACAAGATAAAACCATAAACGGTAGATTTAGATAAATCATATGAAGTGAGGAACAGTAGCAATGAGTTTCATTGCTGGGAAAACCGAGGAAAAGGAAAGGCAGACTTTAAGCCAGATGTTTACATTAGTAAATTGATTTAAATAGAGGTAAACTTTTGGAGTTTTCTTAAAAGTTCTTGCTTCCCCCAAATTATTTTGAAATCTACTTGCCCCAAGAATTTGTTTCTGAATGAAAGTGCCGCCCTCATTACCACATTACAGTGAAGTGGTGATGTGAAACTAACCAGCCGAGGCTCACAGACCTCTTGGGCCTGGAAAAGAGGCCTGCAGGTCACTGGCGATGTGTAAGTGAGGCAAGAATTTTCAGAGATAAATTCTTGGGGCAAGTACATTTCAAAATAATTTGGGGGACGGAAGGACTTGGGACTTATAAGAAAAACTCACATAATTTGAGTCACAGAGTCAGATCTTTTTATTAAAAGATTTTCTAAATTACAACTCCAACTAAATTATTTTTCCAAAATAAAACCATGTTCGTAACGCCATATTAACAACTCCAAGACATAAAATTAACAACTCAAAAGAGAAAACAGTACGTGGTTTCTAGTGAAAACTGCAGATCGGTTTCTTCCAGTGGTTTCTACTTTTTCTAGCAGAAATCATAGCTGCCAGTTTGTGGTTTCTACCTAAAATTTTAGAAACCACAAGGAGAAACCAATATGCAGTTTTTGCTAAAAACCACAGTTGTGCTTTGTGGTTTCTTCCTAAGAAGGTGAAGAAACCAATCTGCAGTTTTTGGTAGAAACTACAGTTGCAGTTTGTCATTTCTGCCTAAAAGAGAAAAGGCCACATTTGCAACTTCTACTTGTAGGTGGTTACTGCTTTTTACACAAAAATCACATCCATAGTTTGTCGTTTCTGCCTTCTTAAGCAGAAACTGTAGGTGTGATTTTTGGCTTTTAAGCAGAAAAAGCATTCAGCAGTTTCTGCACAACATGTCAAGAAGTTTTTTCTTCGAATTATCAATTTTTTCTCTTAGAATCGCCAATATCACATGATGAAATTATTTTTAGAGAATAGTTTTATCAGAATTTTAGCTTAAAAATTTTTAAATGGAAAATTTTATTTTTGTGAATGACCCTCTTTCTCAGATCCATCACTTTCTATAATCTTCCTCACCAACAAACAGGATGCACCATTTCAGACAAAACACAGAAAAATTCAAACATAAATAAAGAAATCACATGAGACAAGGAATGGTAACATCGAGTTCTGTTGTTAAGATATCAAGGAAGAAGAATGAAGACGTTTTAAGACAGTCAATATTAAGAAAGTTAAGTGGAAGCAGAGATTCTAAGATCGTTCTCGACTTTAGTTGCTTTTTATACATTTTCCCAAACAGAATCAACCATTTATTTCCAAATAAAGCAAAATTAAACAGAAAAAGTGTCCAAGTTCCAGAATCACTGAGACTGGTTGCTGAGAAAATTGAGGAGTACGTGAGATTTTTATTCCTGATGTTGGTGTTGATGAACCATGTTGAATGGAGGCCAAACTTCTGACATCTTTTCTGACTCCAATTGCATCTTGTGCATTTACCCAGTAATCAAAGACAAACCAACTCCACCACTGCTGAACAATCAAGTAATTATTTACAGAAAAAAGTAACTATTAAGCAGATCATTGAAGTAAGAGATGATAACTCTTGAGTTTGGTTGCTGAGAAAATCAAGGAATTCTGATGTAAAGATGACTGAAGAGTAGTGCGGAAATTCAGACTTCAGAATGCGATCCAGTGAGCAAAAAGGGTTACAGATAAGGAAAATTAAAAGAAAGACTAGATCACAACACTCAGTTCCATTGCTGATAAAGTGAGGAAAAGAACGGACAATTTTCAGCTTCACTGTCAGCATTAACAATTCAGGTTTAAGTGGAAGTCAGCATCTGAAATCTTCAATTGTCTCTAGATGCTTTTACCTTTCAGAACATTCTAACCAAACATAGGAAAACTGAAATTATGTCAAAGGAGTAAGGCGTAGAGGTTCAGAGGTGAGATCTAGACAGATAAACCCTAACCATCAAATCCACCACTTGTATCCAAAATTAAGCAAAAGTACCTAAGAAGTAAAAAGGAATCAAAAAAAAAAAAAATAGCTTTGAAAAACAATTAAGTATGGATGAGTTATACTAATACCTAGTTCCTTTGCTGATAAAATTTAGGAAGAGAAATATAGATTTGTAACAACTTCTTTTTTTTTTTTTTTTTTTTTTTTTTTTTGGGAAGTATGAGCTGATTGTCGGTACTAATGAATAAAAAGGTGACCACAAGTGAAAATCTAAGAATTCATTTCTAATTACTTGGATTTTGTGCCTTTTTCCCTCTCCCAAACGGGCGAAGTCCAGATAGCTATTCAAGATTACCCTAACCACCATAAAGCTCGATTAACACTGTTTGGATGCTGAAAATCGAGGAAACGATGAAGGCTATATCTAAAAGGGATGGTTCCAATTAGCATTAGTTGAATCAACTGGACTTTGAGATCAAAATCTGAGAATCTGTTTGATCCTAGTTCCTTGTTTTGCAATTTCAGAAAAAGCAACCAACGCAGAAATGAAAATTAAGCGAGATACGTAAGGAATCAAAGTTCAGGTTCACATCTGCAGAAAGAAACCCTAAGTACCGTGGCGCTCGGAACCGCCAGCTTGGCGGCCGAGAAAATTCGGCAAAGGTCGGTAACGATCGAATCAACCTGAATGGCAGCCAAAATCGGAGAATCCGCTTCGATTTTGGCCGCTGATTAAGCGTTTTCGCAGCAGTCAAAAAGCGAAGCGAAAGTTGAGATCGAGATCTAGAGAGAGAGAGAGAAAGCGTAACAAACCGTCATAGCGCTCGGCCTGTTCAGCAAGCTTGGCGATGTAGACGAAGTTCTCGCGATCTTTGGTGGAAGCCATAGCCAATCTCACGGGTCACACGGCTTCTTTCTCCCTTTGTTTCTGTCGCTCCCTTTCTCGCCCAAGGTTTTGGCACCAGACCAAGGAAACAGCGAGAGAGTAAATAATCAGTCCTTTTTCGAAATTATCGCTGAAGTCCCTCTATAATTCTGCAATTTCACTTCCCCCAATAGAAAAAATAAAAGATTATTCTACTATACTCGAATTAGTTAACGTACAGGATAATTAAAGATATTAAATATCAAAAATATCCTCATCTTGAAATTGTCGAGAGCGATTTTGTTCACCCCCTTTAACGGGGTGACCATCACCTTCACTATTCATGTGAGGGTGAAAAGCAATGGAACGACAATCAAAAATTATTTCAAGTCGTTCCGTTGTTTTTCACCCTCACATGAATAGTGAGGGTGATGGTCACCCCCGTTAAAGGGGGTGAACAAAATCGCACTTGAAATTGTCGCCTCCCCTCGAAAACACCGCGTAAGCGCTTAAATAAAATCTGGCATATTTTATCTGTGTTGAAATCCGCCCAATAAATTTCATCTCAGATGAAATTCGTCCAGCACAGGCGAGATGAAATCCGCCCACACAGTGTGGACAGAGTTTAACATTGTTAAAGTTCGCCTGACAATTTTTCAATAAATCTGTGCGTGAATCTCTTTCAAGTACTGCAGCACAACTCAAAAATAAAAGTATCCCAAGTCAAGTTTGTTTTGAGTTTTATATTAATTTAAACTCTAACTTTTCTCATTGAATCTAAAAATTTAGACCCAGAAACAAATCAATTACCATATAGAATCAAATTAGGTAGGTTTAGTTCACTTCTCAATTCTAATTACATATCTTAATCTATTAATCTAAAATTTTTATTATGTAAATTTAAATATATATATATATTAATAGTCTATTGTCAACAAACAATTTATTGTTTGCACTTCATGATATATGTCACACTTAAATCTAAATATAATAAACATATTTATGTATTTATAATATTTTTTTATTTTGTATGTATATTGATTAGTCAATATCAAATCAATGGATTTGAAAGTTTAGACTCAAAATCAAACCGTCCTCAATCAAGTCTACTACATTAAAAAAAACGAACCAACTTGAACCAATCACGTTGTTTCAATTTGATTCTTAGATCTACTAGTAAGTAACCTTGTTACTTTATTCTTTAAATAGCTCATTTAAAGTTGTCATATTCTCTTTTTATTGATAACGGAGTTATATGCTAGTACTCAATTAGTAGTTTTGGCATCTCACTTAACTCATTGATTCATTTCGATTGCAAAGACTTTTTCCTTAAACCCATGTCTCAAGAACTCATGTTACAAGCACGCTTTTGAAAATGTTCGAAGCGTTAAAAAATATTTGTATTTGAAAGAAATGGACGTATTTTTTGTTTTAAGTAAAAAAAAAAATCGTATCTACTAGATCATTACACACTTCAGAGATTCCCACTCATATACAAATGAAAGGCTTTATTGAGAGAAAGAGTAAGACTAAAATCTATTGGAATTTGAGTAAATATTGATCAAGTGACTAAAGTTGAAAACAATTAAAATTTAGATGTTTTTTTATTTCAAAAATGTAATCATGGTATTCATTTTGTTGGAAAAAATAAAAAACACCAAATGGCATTCACGTATTTGTTATTTAGTTTCTATTCAATTAACTAACCATTTTGTCTCGACCCTAACTCAATTCCCAATATCTTGCAACTTTTTTACCAGAAGTGTATGTAAATTGTTATCTATCTTCAACTATTTTATGTGACAACCTAAACTATATCTTGTGAAAATGTGTATTATTAAGGTTTTTTATAGCCGTAGACAACTTAAGTTATTTAAAAACATTGTCATAAAATTTTCATTTCATTCTATTCATTTAAATCCTATTTAGTTACCTACTAACCCTTCGTTTTAATGTATCTTTAAGGTTAACCGAGCCACAGACTATTAGCAAAATTCTTATTTCTCGAGTCTTAACAACATTATTTTTCATTTCCTAACAAATCTGAGCATGCTTTTAAGGATGATCATAAGTAACTTATCTTGTGAATATTTATACGAACATAAATATACAAATAGATATATGTTCATATATACATATAATTAGTTTTTGAAAAATATTTGACAAAACAAACGTGTTTTAAAAAATAAGATAAAAATAATTTTGTATATAAAACATTTTATATCTAAATAGACAAATAGTTAGGTTGCACGAGAACGAGAAATGAATACGATATGAAATGAAAACGAGAAAATGATATTTTTTAAAAAATAGAAATCGAAAACGAGTAAATAAAAAAATATAAAGATTTTTTTTTGTAAATATAATTTTTAATATAAAAAAGAATTATTCAATCTAAAAATAAATATAAATTTCATAATACATTCAAACAAACATAAATATAAATTCTATTATCTATCAATCATCATTTACTAATTAAAAACAAACAATAAATTTAAAATTTTACTTATTTTTAAAAGCAAACAATGAATTTAAAAATTTTGAATTAGAGACAAAAAAAATTATAAATTTTTTTATCCCTAATCTAATTAAAGACAGAATCAAGTTAGAGATTTGATATTTTTTTTAATATTATAAAATATTTTTAAAATTATAAAAATAATTCAAAAATATTCTTGTAGCGTTATTTAATAGAACCATACTACTTTACTCGAGAGGCTTATCTATTGATTGATAAAAGCATACCAAAATGACAAAAATATCCATTATACTCATATTTTATGCAATTGTTTTTTCTTCTCTTTTATGGCCACTGTCTCTCTCATCTCTCTCCTTTTTCATAGCCGTTGTCACATTACCTATTTGTTATCTTCACCTCGTTGCCGCCTCGTCTCTGTCGTGGTGGATGCAATGGCTATCAGCAAGCAAAAGAAGAGGCAACGTGAGGCAATGGTGGCGAGGTGAAAATGGGCAAGAGGCAAGGCGACGACAGCTATGGGAGACAAGGCGACGATAGCTATGGGAAGAGGGAGAGATAAGTTTCTTGGGCAAAATAACATTTTCGTATTTAATATTTGGGTATAAGTAACATTTCGAAAACTCCGGGGTTTTGGTGCGTCATAGACAAACAGAGTCGGTGGAAAACTACATATCAAATAGCTGCAGAAGGAATTGGAAGAGACAACCCACCGAACCCAGCATTCTACACTTTGACAGAAAGGTGAAGAGTCCAAAGTCTACGTACAAGAGCCGGCTTGATGCCATCTGTTTTCTGTTTGGTTCCCAAGAAAATATCAATCAAAGAGATAGAATCAATGGATCAGTACATATTGCCGGATCTCACGGTTGGAACGCTATAGTTCCTGCCAAGCTGCTTCTTCTCCCAACATTTATGCTGCGAACACTGACACTCCGTCTTCTTCTTCTCCTCTTCGTCACCATCAACACTCTCTGTGTTCGCTTCTGCAAATTCATCCATCTTCTTCTTCTTCTTCAGCCACAAATCCCTCATTCTGGTTCGAATCTCGCAGTCTCTTTCCTCGTGCATTCCGTCGCAAAACCCGCATTTCAAACCGGGTTGGAAATCCATTCTGACTCGCCTCACTCGCTCCCAAACGAAAGCAAGCCTCAACGCCTCTTCCAGCGAATCGGGTTCTTGCGGCCCGATCCAATCCCTGAACTCGCCCCGCAATCCATCGATAAACACCCCTTTCACCAAGTGGTCGGGCAGGCCATGGCCGCCGGGCCACTGCGTCAGGATCCATTGCAGACGCAGAAAGTAGGATCTCACGGATTCGCCGTCGCCCTGATGCAAGCCCATCAATTGGGACTCGAAATCCGGCCTCTGATAAGCCTCCAGGAACGAGGATTTGATCTCTTCCCAATTGAGCGAAGGATACGGCTCGATGTTGAGATCGTACCAGAGAGCGGCTTCGTTTTCGAGCGTCACCGGGAAGATTCTCATCATCGTTTCGACAGAGGCGGCGTTGTTGGCCCGAGCGACCTTTGCGAAGCGGCTTAAGTGGGTTGCCGGACACTCGCCGTCGGCACCGGTGAAGATCGGGAGGGGAGCCACGTTAATGTATGAAGTGGGCGGCGTTTGGCAGCCGGGAAAAAACTGGCGGGTTTCTTGGCCACCGTTGACGGAACCTTGATCCGGGTAGTTGTTTTTAGGGGGTATTGTCTTTGAGGAGGATGAAGATGATGATTCAGGGGATGGTTCTGGGGATGGAGTGATGTTGTTTCTCTTAATCATTCTCCTCCTCCTTTGAATCACCATCATCTTCTTCGTTTTCTCTCTCTTTCTCTGGTTTTTTTCTCGGACGAGAAAGTGGTTGATCTGATGGGCTGAAGCCAACGGTAACCGCCAGTTCAAATTAAGGCGCATGGAACTTGTAATTAAATTGTAATTAATCACACTTACTACAAAAGTTCGTATTCTTATTTTCTTTTTACTTTCTTTTATTTTTTCTTTTCTTTTAGTCTCCCGATCCGAGCCTCGATAATATTACGAATTCAAATTATATAACAATCATTACACATAAACAAAATGAACATCGTGTATTGATATATTTTAGATTATGAACTATTTATAAAAAGATTAATCTTAATAATATAAAAATTTAAAAGATAAAAGAAAAAATCATGAAAGATTCGAAGACTTCTCATATAGGCCTCCTAAAAACCCTTCTCATGTAGGTTTCTTAGACCAAATAGAATATGCGTCAAATTATGCTAACTAGTTTTCGTAATTAATGTCTTAAAAGACGAAATAAATTGATTCTAGAAGATACAAATACTCTTTCATTTATTAGCTTTAATCTCTAGAAATAAGAGTGGCTTTTCATTCTTCAGCCATGTTAGAACCCTTACGCAAACTACTATAATACTTTTTAATTTTTTGATTAAGATTAATTTAATCATTAAAAAACTTATACATGAAATATTCCGTACTCCTAATTATATTATCTCTTACAATTTCTCAAAAATCTAAAGAACAAACAAATATAAACTTTACAAATCAAAAGGCACGTAATGCAATAATTGAACACGTGTATCCATAGTGCATGTGTGCCAGCACTATGACTTCACAACGGGTAAATCATACCAAAGATCACTAAATTTTAGTGTGTTTTTTATTTTGATCACTAAACTTTAATTCTTTTCAATATGATCATGGAAGTTTAAAAATTTTTGTAATGTAGTCACATATAAGATTTTTCAGCCACCCTATAGCTAGATTGGGTAATGTGGCGCTGATGTGACAAATAATAAAACATTGTATAATAATATTTTAATATAATATTATTATATATTGACACGTGACATGTTCTGATTGGTTGTCATTGCACAATAATTTTTATTATTTGCCACATCAACTGAAAAATCTTATATGTGACCACATTGCAAAACTTTTTAAAGTTCCGTGATCGTATTGCAAAGAATTAAAGTTTAATGACTAAAATAAAAAACACACCAAAATTTAATGATCTTTGATGTGATTTACCCACTTCACAACCAAAATCCTCAAGATATGATTACAAATGACCACTTATTTAGAGTTGGAGTTGTGAGAGTTATAATGATTTCTAAATTTATTTATACAAAAATTATGAATCCCTCCTTATTGGTAATTTTAGGATTGTGCGAGTTGGGTTCGTCAACAACATATAATAAAGGATCATGTTATTTATGTATTAAGAGTTATACCTTAAATTATACACATGTAAATAATTAAAATACTCTGCACGCCTTATTTTCTTGAGTGAGGGGTATTTTAGTTATGCATTTATTGCCTCATACCTTCTCGCCTTGCCTTGCTACACCGTTTTGCATGAAAAATTATTTTTATCATTTTAATTACATTGTATAACTTAAGATGTAGTTCTTAATATACAAATAGCATTTTCTTATAATAAGGTGTTCCGTTCACCATGCTATATGATGGGGCCCACACATGCACTACACTTTGAAGCACAAAAACGACTTGAAGGCACCGTTTCGAGGTTTTCGAACTGTTTCCAGTTTTAGAAATAGGAAAAATGGCCCGAAACGTTTTTCGAGCCATTTGTATAATTTTTGAAAAATTTCAAGTCATTTTGGAATTTAAAAAATGTAGTCAGAAACGCGTTTTCGGCAAGTGTTGCCCAGATATTTTTTCTTCTTTGATTTCGTCCAGCAATTTCTTCTCCTGTTTTCTCTTTTTTTTTTTTTTTCCCTCTATTCTTCTTCTTCTTCTTCTTCTCCAGTGCTTGGTCGTCTTTCTCTGTCCTTTAATTTTTTCTCGTCGTTGGTCGTTTCTTCTATAATTGTAAGTAATCCCCCCCCTCTCTCTCAATATATATATATATATATATAAGTTAACAGTGTATGCAAGATATATATATATATATGTGTGTGTGAAATTATATTTATCATTATATATATGTCTCTATATATATTTTATATGTTTTTAATATATTATGAAATTTATGTTTATTATTTATATTTACATTTTTTTATATTAAAAATTATATTTATAAAAAAATCCTTTTATTTTTTAAATTTACAATTTATTTTGCATTTTTATTTTTTACTTTTTTAGAAAAATATCGTTTTTGCATTTTCATTTCCTATGAAAAACATCTCCTGATTTCGTTTTCGTGCAATCCAGACATTACATAACTCTCCATGCATGCGCTACTTAACTCTTGTGGTTACTTCGGGGCTCCACTTCCCATGCAGCGGAACGATTTTTGAGTTATATACTTATATTCTCTCCCAATTTTGTTATGTTAGTGATGCGAATGCAATCTAGTAGCTCGCATGGCTTGTAAACCTGCTGGAATTTGCACACCACAAGTGTTTCAAATTTGCACAGGCTTTGATAAAACACTGGTTATTAGATAGATGTTCACACAATTGTGAGAGATATGGCCCGGGAGAGATATAAAGTAAGAAATGGATAAATAATATAGATAATATAAATGATCATTAAACTTTGCACTAAGATATTGTCGACGTTCAATTTCAACCGACCGTGATTCATTTTGAGCCGCGGTGAGTGAGTCCAAAAATACCAAGAAGAAGAAAACAAAGATCCTAGATATGAGTCAACACAAGCAATTTTCACGTGGTTCAGCCAAAACGATGCCTACTCCATGACCGTGCTCTGATTATTCTTTCAGAATGACGGTGTCTGATTATTCTCTCTGTACCCCTTATGATATCTCTAATCCCTATTTATAATGAGGGGTTTTTACAATTTGGATAACATATAGAAATATAAAGATGATATAACGGGGGACAAACAGTCCTTATCATCTAAATAAAAATTGAAAGTGAGATTCTCATTACGAGGGGCATGGACTGTTGCAAATAAAGCAAATGAACCCTACCTCTGACTTCTCATCAGCTTTGTCATTTACGCGAGCTGGAGGTTTTTAGGCTAGCGATCTGGATGGTCCAGCGAACTGAGAGTTTTATTGGGAGCTCATTAGTCGATTGCTGAGAGCTCACTAGGGGCTTCACCGGAAGCTCACAAGAAGCTCGCTTTATGAGCTTTGAATTTCGATGGTGTATGAGCTTTCTTCAACGAGGTCGCATGGACCTTCTAGACTTCGAACGATTGGGCCAGCCCATTGGACTGAGTCTGGCCCATAAGGAGTGATGCGAGAAATGCGTATAACAGATATAAAAAGATCACTGAATTTTAATTTATAGCAAGAAGGTTATCAAACTTTAATTTATTATACAATTTTATAATTACAATCAATTGTCGTTAAAAAAGACTAATGAAATGCTGACTTTTTATATTTTAGTGCAAAATTCAGTAATATTTTTACACTTGCAAATTTTAGTGACCATTTGTGCCGTTTATCCATCCATATTGTTAACCATATTAACATTTCGTTAGCTTCTTTTAACAACAATTGACAATAATTATAAAATTATATACTAAATTGAAATTCAATGACCTTTTAATTATAAATTGAAGTTTAGTGACATTTTTGTACCTTAGTGCAAAGTTTAGTGACCATTTATGCTATTTAACTGCAACAAACACTAAACTTCACAAGGTATTATATTTATCAATTATTATTAATAATATATTATATGAAAGAAACAAACGTAAACACAAAGCTCAAGTGATGTTTTGTGTTGTTGTTTGTAACAGCTGAGGGTAAAAATCAAAGACCGGTTAAGTTTTGGACTGTACTCTAAGAACGAATACATAAAACAAAAGCAAACCAAGGCCTAGACAGCCGGGTTTTAACCGGTGTTCTGCATCCCAGCAGCAATACCCTTCATTGTGATGATAAGGGTGTCTTCCAGCCCGGGGGCATAGTCGCTCGTCGGGTTAAGCTTCACCAGCTCTGCTGTTGGCGGCTTGCTAGATTCCATTATTTCCTTTGACAGATGGGGCCTCACCTTCACGTCGTAGCTAGGGTCGCGAATGCGCTTCAGCGTGTACGCTTGGCTCGCATTAAGGGTTGTAATGTAAGCATCGCGAAGGCGGAGTCTCTGCTTCAAGTATGGGTCTCCCTCGAGCAGATCCTTGTGCCCAACAATCTACACAATAGCAGGGAAGAAGAAACCAGACGGAGAAAAGAATTCTAAGTTCCCGTTTCTAAAGCACTCCTACTGGATGCATTCTCAGACAATGAGGTTTGAGTATGTACTTGGTTTGTGTGGTTTGTTGGCTATTTGTGTGTGTTCGATGAGTTTACTACACACTGAAAGGTTAGTTTGTGCGGTTTGTTGGCTATTGTGTGTGCTCTATGAGTTTACTACACACTGAAAGGGTCGCGACTAAGTGTATTATTCTCTATATAGCAGAACAACGAGAAGCTCATATTTCAATTGAGTTCTTTAGATGCAGGAATAAAGAGAGATTCATTTTGTTACCTGGAGGAGAAGGCTTTTTGTTGCTTCGTAGTTGGACCTCAAGCGCTCTCCAAGCGCCCACAAGTCTTCTGACACCAGCAGCTTGTCATATAAAGCAGCAATCCCGGGATCTCCCTTGGCAAACACCATTTCAACCAAGTCGATCGTCACTCTGAAGAAAGGCCACTGATTGTACATCTCCTTGAGCATTTGGAGGTTCTTTATATCCTTGTCAATAACATGCTTGAATGCAGCACCAAAACCAAGCCAGACTGGGAGATGAAACCTTGTCTGGGTCCAAGCAAAGATCCATGGGATTGCACGGAGCGATTCAATTCCTCCACTGGGTTTTCTTTTTGATGGACGACTGCCAATGTTCATGCGACCATACTCGGTCTCTGGCGTTGCCTGCAGTATTGGAGAAAGAAAAGGACAGTGAAACACCCTCGAGAATATTTTGGAAAAATGAACTAAAATGGTTCCAAAATGGTAAAATATTGCGAGGTTTTAGTTCCTACTGGAAAGAAATCAACATTAGAAGAAGCGAAAATTCCATCCTCAAATCACCAAGTGATGTGGTTCAAGTATAATTATGAAAATGTTAACGAATCAGCCTCCTCTTTTTTTTCCTGCTTTTCTCGAAGTTAGGAGGATTATGTAGGAAAGGTTAAAATGTTGCCAAGAGAGAAAAGGGACGGTGATACTGAATATACTTACAAGGCGGAAGTATTCAACAAACCGAGGCTCCTGGAAAACTATGGACCGATATTCTTTAGTGGCAACGACTGCCATCTCATCCATCAATGCACGCCATTCTGGCTTTGGTGAGATTGGCGGATGCATTCCATGTTCCAGTGTAGCTGCAGTAAAACGTTGTAGGGTCCTAAAACACAAGTGCTCCTCCCCGAATGACTGTTCAATAACTTCACCTTGAACTGTTACACGAAGCGATCCATGAATTGTGTCAGGTGGTTGAGACAAAATAGCAAGATGGGTTGGACCCCCTCCTCTTCCAACAGTTCCTCCTCGACCATGGAACATGGTAAGTTTCACGCTATATTTCTTTGCCACTTTTATGAGTTCTTCTTGGGCCTTGTACAGCTGCCAAGCAGCAGAGAGACGACCAGCATCCTTACCTGAATCTGAGTACCCGATCATAACTTCTTGCTTTCCATTAATCCGGTTTTGATACCAATCTATTGAGAATAGACGAGCCACAGCAGCAGGTGCAGCCTCGAGATCAGCAAGTTTTTCAAACAATGGGACAACCCTTAGCGGTTGCTTAACCCGACACTCCCTCTGCAAAAGCTCCACAGCAAGCACATCTGACGGTGCAGTTGCCATTGATATTATATAGGCACCAAAATTATCTGAGGGGAGTTCTGAAATGACATGGAAGGTGTCCAACACATCAGCGATTTCTTCAGTTTTAGGAAGGTCAGGACCAAACAAAGGGCGCTTCTTACGGAGTTCAGATAAAAGCCACTCCTGTCTGCGCTCTTCTGACCATTCCTTGTAGGATCCAATTTCCAGGTGTCTGGTAATAGCATCAATAACATCGGTGTGTCTGTCTGATTCTTGTCGGATATCAAGTCTCACAAGTGAGAGTCCAAAGGTGGAAACTTGTCGTAAGAAATCAAGAAGGCTTCCATCAGCAATTGGCTTGTCACCACAATCGCAGAGGGATCTATAACAAAGTTCAAGAGGTTCCAGGAACTGGAGAAAAAAAATAAAGCATCAGAGAAAAGGAAATAAAGAACGTTATATGTCAAGATAAAAAGCAAATGTTTTTCCTATTTTCTTGTAACACAGTTGCCGATGGATTGGTTGGGGGAAAAAAAAAAGATGGAGAGTTGTGAGGGATCATAGAGTATAGTTTCAAAATGAAAACACAAAATTTAAATTTGTTGTTGTTCGATAAAAGGGCAGAAATGTAGAACCCAAAGTCATCCAACTATAAATAGTCAAACATATGGAAAGAAGCCCATGCAACGAGTTCCTGCTTGCACAGGCACTGAACTATACCTACACACTCAGGTTATTCACCCCAAAGTACACCCACACACAATATTTCTAGATCTTTGTAAGCATTATTGCTGCTAACAAATGTCACTAGTATTCATAAAAAAGGATTCTAATGAAGTAGTATAGGAGCAGCAGCACTATCAATGTTCAGAAACGAGGGAGGCAAGGCAGAGACTATTCCTTGAATGACATGAAAAAACAAGCCCTACAAAGCAACGTCTTAAAGGGAAATCATACAGTATACTTTCCTGAAGTATGAAAAATCCAAACAAGCATTAAGAAAAAATACAGAAAATTAATTATAGAGAAGAATAAAACAATATTAATTTGTTGCTCATATTAAAAATCTGGCACTAAAATCTGTTTCTAAAGGATTCCTCAGGGTATTCAAAAAAAATTAT
The DNA here is from genome assembly GCF_014633365.1 of Diospyros lotus. Lineage (NCBI taxonomy): Eukaryota > Viridiplantae > Streptophyta > Magnoliopsida > Ericales > Ebenaceae > Diospyros > Diospyros lotus. The sequence goes on along the minus strand of NC_068347.1, from coordinate 1,151,025 downwards.
ATGATACGTATCATTGTCCATTGAAGGCCATCAATACTTTTGCATTAGGGAGTGCTATTTTGGGGAACTATTTGTTTTCTGTGTCAACCATTGAGCCATGATTTCTTAAAGACACAGGGTTTCTTGTTTCTATTACAAAGCTACTAAAACTTCTGTTTCTGAATAATAACAACGGTTATCTCTTCACAATCTAATCCCCCATCTTCAAAAAAGGTTTTTGTTTTAGTCTTTTTCCTTTTTGACATCCATTAAAAGCCAATTACAAATGCATGATCACATGCGTAAGGTGAGTCTCAAGGAGGAAGACTTGACTCAATGTGTCCCAGGCAACCTCCCTAAAGCACAGGCTCAGTTACATAACAAGCTCATGCCACATTGAGTTTTCCATTTAGATGGTATGGCTGACTGCTCGGTGGATACAAGCTCACAAAATATTTAGGGCCTGTTTAGTTATAGAGAACATTTTCTAATTTCCAACTCCAGTTTTCTATTAAATCTCTAGTAAGAAAACAGAAAACTCAATTCTCTAATTTTTCAACTTTATAATATAATTGGAAAACATAAAAAAGATATTTTTTAAATTCTTAGATAATGAATTCTATTGGTATTTGAAACATAAAATGTTAGGGCACATCTAGTTGTAAAATTGGAGTTAAAATTAGAAAGGTACTCTACAACTAAATGGGCCCTTAGCTTTCCAGGAGATGCAAAAGCCTGAATCACCAAGCATTTTGCCAACGTTGCAGAAAACAAGAAAGGTAGATCCAGGATGCACACCTAAAGCTACTTAAGAAGAAAATAAATGTGTAACTCACTAGACTGGTTACAGATATTTATAATATCGAAAATTCTGTTGGAGGAAAAGATTATTATTTCACAAAGGCAACAAATAGGTTTTTCCATTCAAACATTATTTATAAGAGGAATAGAAAAAAAGTGGCTGAGAAGGATAGACCTGCTCAACATTAGTGAAAGCTGCTTCCTCAGGGATATCAGAGAATCCGTTGGCTAGTAAATGACGGGCACGTTCACGGGTATGATACAGCTTGTCCCTTACATCACCAAGAATAACACGATATGGCTCATTTGGAGGAATTTGTTTCCAAAACTCTACAGGAATAAAACATTGATGAGAACTTTAAATAAAAATTAAGAAATTTTTTTTGAACATTAAATTGGAGAAAAATAACTCAAACATGAGTTGGATTAATTAAATATTGAGGTTTTGAACATTCTGAGACAAGAGATCTTACAGGTTTCCAAAGCTATGATAAATGTTAACAGGACAGAGAAGTTCCATTTTTTTTTTTCTTTTTAACTTTTGGAGAATTTAGCTTGGAACAAATTCCTAAGAGATGAAGGCTCACCAATATAATGTTTTGCATCTCTCTTTGAGGACCGATGAAGTTCATCTGCACGAGCACGAAGTTCGTTGTTACAACGCCACATTGACAACTGCCAGAAAAAGTATAGCAAATGGAGAATGTGAGAAACCTGTTATGCAAGGATAAAATCAATCTGAGGAGGCAAAAGGAAGAGCTGGAGAGTGGGAAGAGTTGACACCTCAAACATAAGATCCTCTATTTGGGAAAAGTACAAATTAGCAGCCATCATTCTGGCCAACAAACAAACATCTCGTGTAACTTCAGGAGTCACCCTTGGGTTCCCTGCAGGACACATCAGAATGAATCTCGGATTAGGAACTTTAGAAGACAGTTTCCAGCTGCTTGCCTTCCAGTTATGTATTGAATGTGAGGAGGTGGTTGGGGGGAGTGCATGTAGAGGTGTGCTTGTGGGTGTAACATGGGAGAGAGAGAGAGAGAGAGAGAGATTAACACTGGGAGAAAAATGAACAGAAAAATTACAAGTTTGTACCTCTAGTTTAATGTGCTCAGAGAAAAAAAACATAAAATATATATAGCTGTTACATCTGTCTTGGCTGTGCCTCTGTTATGGGTATATATATGGAAATGTTTTACATTCATCTAAATCCTCTCATAGTATTACACAACAAAATAGAATTATTAATGGACTTAAAATTTTCATCTGTTATTAGGGTAACATTAGGAGTACTACGAGAATTACTCACATAAGTTCAAGAGCCAGAATGAAAAAGGAAAAAGAATATCAAGAATTAATATTCAAGAGACCATAGGGCCTTTATGGGTCATGGTTTGAGGCCAGAAATAAGAATGAATTGGAACTGGGTCCCACAAAAAAAAAAAAACCTTACACTTGAGTTGCTTTCACCCAATTGGAATTGGAATTCCTGCTAGAGGTATATGTTGGTTGCAAAAAAGAAGACTGGAAAGCAAAAAAAAACTATTTAAGAGGAAAAAAACTCAGAAAAGCATCAAAAGATATCCCTTTTACTGCTGGTAAGAACAATACTCACTTACTTCCACACCTCCATATTGCAATGTAATTTCAGTGGCAATCGTATTCACCAAGTTTTTAAGGCTGTGTCTAACACAACTATCTCATTGTCATAGAAACATTCTCCGCAATGGTCACTACATCCCACTGCATATCCGTTTCCTCCTTCAACTTTCCATCACCACTATAACTCTCAATTTGAAACTCAATTTATTAACTGTAACTAAAGTTAATTTGGAAAATCTTGAATATCGCATATTAATTCAGGTAAATCTTGAATATCAAGCATTACTTCTGAAAATTTCAGTTGAATTCAACAATTATACCAATTACTTGAAACATTGGTGACCATAGTTAACAAGATATTTTAAATATTTTCTCCCCTAGCTAGCCGGACAAGCTTATTGAAGGTAAATGACCAACACACACCTTGATTCTCACTTTCTTTGTCATGACTAGATGGGGATCTCACATACTTACTACAACCATTGAACCATTGAACATAGAATATTTGAGCCTCAAATGAAGGAACCCCAACTTTCTTGCTTTCACACTATAACTCTTAAGCATATGAAAAAGGCTATTCTAATCAAGAAACTATTGAGAAAGGATCATACCATCACGATCCCCACCCATCCATGAAGAGAATTGAATTAGAGGAGCATTATAAGGAACACGCTCATTGATCCCCATATTTTTCAATGCAGTGTCAACACGGCGTAAAAATTTTGGGACTCCTTTCCAGATAGTCTCATGGAAGTAGCTCATTCCTGCCCTCATCTCATCTTGTGGAGTTGGAGGTGTCCTCCTGATTTCATCTGTACGAAATGCTGCTTGTATCTGCAGGATGAGAAAAATATGTTTGTTGAAAAGCAAACAAGAAATTTATGAAGGAGAAAAAAGATTAGAATATAGACAGTGGCGGAGACAGGATCTAAGGCCAGTGGGGTCATTATATATTAAGATTTAAAATATTATTAAAATAAAAAACTAGTATTAATTTTGCAAATGCAATTAAGCAGAACTATCATACAAAATCAAGAAATTACAAACAAAATTTTTAAGTTTATATTAACATTTTAAATGTATAAATATACTGCTAAAATTGTTTATTTACAATGAGTTTTTATATTTTGAAAGTGCTGTATAAACACATCATTACCAATGTGTTTAATGCTTCTTGTCTAATATAAGTAACAAAAAGATCATTTATTAAAGTATCTTTCATTCAATTACTCAATCTCTTCTTAATTACTTTCATTGCAAAGATAACTCTTTCAGCACTTGTTATTGCACTGGTATGATTAAAACAACTACACAAGTAAATATACCAAGAGATAAACAATAGTTTTATCTGTTCTAACTATATTTTTTCCAAACACTTTTAAAGGTTAGTTTGGTTGTAACTCTTTCAACACTTTTAAAGGTTATTACAACTATTGTTCCAACCTCTTCAAGAGCTGAGCCTACACACAAATTTTTGTATGATTTACATAGTACACACCTAACAGGTAAAATTGAGCAACATAAAGGAGCAACTCTCATCAAAACAAATTATTAAGCTCCTAAAATTGTCTATCAGTAATATCATCTATCCTTGGAATCATAAATTCATGTGGATTTGATCAAAGCAAATGTCAGTTGTTCTTAATTACTTTTTATAATTTTCTAATGATTAGGGTCAATTAACAATTTTTATCTTTTTAGCGAGATCAATGTATATTAACCTTAAATTTTTTCAACTGCCATATATTATAGAGTATAAGATATATTCAGTGGGGTCAACTGACTCCACTGGTAATATGATAGCCATGCCACTGAATATAGAGGAACCAGAAAAATGACTCCACAAGTCAAGGATTTATTTCCTCAGGTATCTATGAATGCACCAAATCAAGAAAAGAAGACAAAGTCCATTAGATAATAAAGAAATTGCATCTAATATCTATGCATTCTCCAGACAAGAAACTAAATATTGAGATGCATAAAAGAAACTGAATTATACAAAAGAAAGGAAACCAAATATATTCAAGCACCATGAGATCAATGTGCAGTTTCAGAGATATGATTATCACTGCACAAAAAGAAGAAAAAAGTAAATGACCCAAGTAGATGTGAACTCATGGTTATGTTAAAGTAGACCAAAAGAAAAAAAAATTGAAGTTCACTTATTGGCATTAGATAAAAAATTGAAAAGCTAATCCCTGCAAAAGCCAACTTTAGGAGTTGGTGATGGTGATAAGCCCAAAACAACATGAGCTTTGTAATGAATGGCACTGCAACAAGCAGAAAAGAAACAAAAGTGCTATTTCATTCTCTGGAGGCAGGAACAATGGGAAATAAATATATCCCATCTTTTCTTAGCACAAGTCATTAATGTCTTACAAACAAATAGTTGTTTCACTTATTAAAGAATAAGAAGACAGGTTGCCAAGTTTAGTAAGCACTTCAGGTATACTGAGAGACGGGTCAATAATTTTAGTTCCATCAATAATAACTTAATATGTCACATAACCCCTGTCAAATGAAAGATTATTCTCATGTGCAGCGGTATATATCCTACAGGTAGCAGTAGTTCAGATGGAAATTATGGCCCCTGGAAATTTAAAGATCTAGCTGGCAGAGAGATGTCAGATCCATGTTTTTAATAACAGACCATGAGTGAGTGCAAAGTCAGTCCTTCAGCTTCTCCAAGATGATTTAGACTGATCTTGGAAACGCATATATCAAACCCAGAGGGTGCGCAACAAAATAATATTTGCATCTAAAGCTGCAATGGGCAAACACAAAATCTCCTCTTACCACTTTTGTGAACTGGAAATAGAAGGTTTTATTTATCTGTTTTCCTCCTTTTGTGTGTGTGTGTGTGTGTGTGTTGGGGGTGTTGGGAGGCAGGTCTCTGGGGAAATTTTATTCTATGTGCCTGATTTGTCACAAATACATAGTGCATATACTATATTCTCCATCTGATTTTTTTATTTCCCCTTACCTCTAACACTAAGAACTTGTTTGTGATACTGAAGCGCTACCATATTACCACTATCTGATGCCTACTGGTATGGAAGATTTTTCCTGCTACCATTTATAATGAGAAATTCCATCAAATACAATCCCATTAAACAGCTCCACTATATTAAAAATTATAAGATAGATATAAGAGAGTCAAGACGTTTCAAATTTTTCCAAAATGCAAGAAGTTAGATACAAGAGTCAAGTATGCTCCAAATTTTGCCCTCTCACATGTGCCTTACGGTGGTAAAAAGGTGACCCTCATCAAGAAAAGATAATACATAAAAAAAAAAAGAATCATAGCCTAAGAGAGACCCTATGTTGTATATTTATCAATCAGTGGCTTAAATTAAGGAATCCTAATATAAACTAACACCAGTCTGCCATTCCTACATGTGATGTAGCAGGAAAACAAAACCATAACTGGTGAAACATACATACCTCTCTCTGTAGAGCCTCATCAAGCTCCTGCTTATCATCTGGGGTAATATCTTTAGCATACAACTGGGTCAAACAATTACGGATCCTGATCAAAAAAAGAAAGAAAAAGAAACAACAAAATTTGAGTAAAACACTTTTAACAGTTCTAAAGAAAGCACTATGAATTGGGTTAGAAGATGGAAAAACCACAGAGATGCAAACAGTTACAACTGCAGACTGTAGAACAAACCTTCCGTGCTTTTGAAGTAAAGATCTACGGACAGATTGAGTGGGATGTGCTGTAAGGACTAGGTCTACTGTCTGATTCTTCAGAGCATCAAAAACTTCTTCAGGTGACTTTTGCAGCTTGACAATGAGCCTCTTAAGGGTCTCTTCAAGGTCTGATTCAGTTGTTGCAGATGCCTCATCAGCAAAATCACCTTTCTTCAACTTAACCCTTCGGCGATAAGCTATTTGAACCTCTTCAGCCAAGTTGGCTAAGTTAAGCATGTGAGAAAAAGATTTGGCAATCACAATTGAATCCCCAGCATCTAAACTTGTAAGCACATTCCCCAGCTCGTCCAACTTCTTAGGATTATGATTCCGTTCATATTCAGCAGAATGCTCATAGCACTCTTGAACCTAATCATAGTATAAACTTTTATTACAATTACTCATTTGACTCCTCATTGAATGAGTTCATGTCACAGCTAAATACAATCAACATGGGCAAGTATAATTGCTAGATTACATTGTACCAGTTTTCCTCACAAAGCAGCAGAGACAATCAAATTGAGCTAGAATATACAATCCCAGACCAGAAATTGAAAAGTGAAGATACCTCTTTAGCAGAATATTAAGCCACGATAATATAAGAAGCAACAAGCAAGTTAATAAACATTGTACTGAAATGAGAAGGAGAATGGAATTTTATATATACCCTCAACAATGACCCCTAAAAATCATAAATGCAATCTTTGGTATAAATGTGAAATGAAAACCTATTACCAAACAAATTCGACAAAGCAACCTAGGCAACAGGTTCCTAGTACTAACGGCAAAATACTAACTTCCAACACAGACAACAAAATGAAACGCGAAAACAGTGGGAAAACAAAACATGCACAATAAAATTGAAGGAGATTGCTGACTAAATCACCAAGAAAGACAAATATCTATGGAAAAATTACAAGAAATTCGCAATGGTTACCGTTTCTCTGATTTTCTCGCCGTGTAAATCCTGCAGAATATCAAGAAACCGATCCAACAAGAGAGCATCATACTCCACCAACTTGTCATCTTCCGACACCTTGGCCGGCGCCAAAAGCCTCAATTGGGCATCGATCGAGGCCATCTTCTCCAAGTTCCTAGTCCCCATTTTGCACTTTCTCCCTTGCCCTTACTCTTAATCAATCAAAACCACGCAAAAACAGCTGGAATTCAGCCTCAACCACGGATCAGATAGGGTTCAACCGCCAATATCATGAACCCCGCGTCGGCAGAATTGAGAAAATGCAGTTAAAAGTTGTGGGTATTATAGGGGGAGAGAGAGAGACAGAGAGACAGAGGAGCGATGAAATCAGTCTCGTGATGTAGCGTGTAAAGGTGATTGGATAGGTTGATGAATTCTACGCAAAGAGAAACTGCAGAAGATTATAGAACACAAGAAAGCATGGCGTATCTGGGATCTTCTTTTTCTGCGTTCTTTGTGTGTTTCACAGAGAGAGAGAGTGTGTGTGTGTGTGTGAGAGAGAGAGAGAGAGCGAGAGAGCCAAAGTTGCTGGATTTTGGAGAGAGAGAGAGAGAGAGATAGAGGAGAGGGAGGGAGGGCAGAGGCTTCCCTTTTTCCAACTTACAAGTTTATAACTAATTTTATTAAGAGGTTTCGTGATGTTTGCTTATATAATAGTATAGTAAATATTTGATTTTGATATTAGAAGTCATGTCAATAAAATGATTTTTAAAATATATTTTGTTTTAAAAAATAAAAATTCAATCAACATTAAGTATTGGTAAAATTTTAATTAAATCGAAATAATTGAATCCAAACAGGTGAAGTTAGTTATTTGATTTAGTTCAATTTACATATTGATTTTATTCGGCTTTTAAATTTGAGTTCTTTATTTATATCGGTTCAATTAGATTTTTTTATTAAAAAATAAATAAATATCAAAATCGAATGAGATTTCTAAAATGTCGTTTTTTACCAAATTAAGAAGTAAAAAAAGGCAAATTCGACAAAACCGCATAAGAAAAAACTATTCAACGGAACAAAAGGGTTATTTTTGATTTTTTAATTTTTTTTAGTTTAAACAATTATTTGATCGATTTAATTTAATTTTTTTAAAAAATTCAATCTATTTAGTTTATGCAATTTAGTTGGTTTGATAATCAAACCAACCAAATGCTCAGCCTACTCAATATGATTTAAGCTTAATATCTCTTAATTAAAATAAATTTTAAAAAATAATATTATTATTACATCGACACTATCTTAATTTATTTTTTTCTAAAACAAACTCAAAACCAAATTAAGACTATCAAGCCCTTCTAATGAATCTTCATTTAGATTTTTTTTTTTTTTTTTTGAGGTGTATAGCATAGACCACACCAACTAATATTATATAAGCAAATACCTTGTTTTGATAATATATAACATTTAAACTCATGACCTTTTAAATAATAATTAATTTCTTAAATAATTTTAAATAAAAGTTTATTGGATGGTACTCAGACTCATTTTATTAAATTTTTCCTTAAACAATTAAAAAATAAATTGTAATCGTTAAACATCATCTAATGAATTTTTATTTAAAAACTTTTTATTTTTTTACCCATAAGTTTAGTTATGTAATTTTTTATTATTTTGAAAAAATATGTAAAAATTATTTTATTAAAAGAGCTTCAAATACTAAAATAGAATATTTGTAATATAATAATTAAGATACCAAAAAATATAATATGATAGTAATAACAGTATTGCTAAGAACAAATTATCAAATATCATGCTTTGATATTACAAAGTCTTATTAATAAAGTATTTTTTTAAAAATATTATTTATGTATCTTAGCTAAAAAATAAAAAATAAAATTATTAATAAAATTTAAACTCATAACTTCTAAATAATAATTAATTTATCAAACAATTTTATCACCATATGTTTAAAATTTTATCTAAAAATTTTAAAAATAAATTATAATTATCAAATGTTATTTAAAATTTTTATTCTATTTTTGTACATGTGTAGCATGGCCTACCCCTCTAGTTGTTTATTTAATAACTAATTATTCTACCACATGCATAGTTATATATACACTATATCCTGTTGAGTTCTTATGCTTTTATGTCTATAGCTCAAGTCATCTCTGGAATATGAACCACAAAATAAAATACTTATTAATTAAATCGATCATAAGAATACAAATTATAGTATATGTTATTTAAAGAGAAATCTTTTTAGCAATATCGACCATTTAATCCACTTTCTTTCACATTTCATCAAATGGTCATGCTACCGACATAAATAGTCATAGAAAATTATATGATAAGATTATTTCGAAGGGGCTAAGAGAATTTTTAGAGTCATTATTCTATTATTTTTTTATTTTTAATTAAAAAATAAAACAAGAAGTAAAAAAATAGTAATAACTCCAATAGAAACTGGTACGATTCAATTCAACATTTTCTTCGTTCGGGTTTGATAATTTTAAAAAAATAATTGGTAATTTATAAAAAAATATTATTAATTCATTTAATAAATATTTATAATTCTTTAAGGTAGCATTTGTTAAAATGAATACAATGATGTTAAAATATTTTTCGGATTAAAATATATAATTGTCAAAATAAAGTTGTAAAACATTCTGAGTTTTTTATCAAACTATTTATTAAATTTTTGGAATGCACTACAGGACACATGAGCTATTTTTTATTATCTATAAAGATCAAGATAAATTTATCTAGATGAAAGAAAGATAAATTTATCTGAAAAAACTTAGATAAGAAGTTACGTGACTTATTTTTCAAGAGTTGTCAGATAAATTTAACAAATACAATACTTTTGTTTAGAATACTTTTCATATCTTTTTTTTTTTTTTTATATATCTTGGTTAACAAAAACCATCTAAGTGTTAAAAAAGATTTAATGTACAAGTAATATTATAAATGTCAATACTATGTGCCACAACAGAGTTGTTAGAATATGTACAAAAAGATGTTTTATTTTAGAGGTTATAACCTTTATATATAGGTAAGATGAAATAAGATATTCAGAATTATTTTTAAAATTTTCAGACTTGGCTATCGTGGATTAACAAAGAATTCGTTGGGTCAAATCAAGATAACAACAAACCTCTCATATATGAGTTGGATTATTCGAGATTGAGATTATAAAATTGAATCGTGTTGACTTATCTCTTCTTCAGATTAAGATTCATGAGGAGGGCATGGTTAACCTTTTATTGATTGGAATGTAGACAGGTGGTGAGCTATGATTTGTTGCTCTTAATTTAAATAGTTTAGTAATTTTACTATGTGAAGTGTTTTCTCATCAAATATATCAAAAAATAAACTCAAAATGTTATCATGAATCATTTTTTTTTTAAAAATAGTGGCGTTTTCTTTATTATTTTCAAATCATTTTTAGTTTTTGATTTTTTAAAATAATAAAAATGTGTTCTTTTTACTATTTTTAAAAATAGATTTTTGAAAACAAAAAAAAAAAATTATAAAGAAAATTCAAAACAACAAAAAGTTATTTTGAATGTTTTCATCCAAAACAAATTCTAAACTCAAAACACATTTATTTATTCATATTTTATTATTGTAATGAAAAAAATATTACAAAATTCATTAACTTTAAAATATATATATATTTTAATAATATATTAACATTAAATATTTAATAATCAAATTTATTAAATAAAATATTATTAAAAAAATATTTTCAAAATTTCAAAGAGGACATGTTTTCTAATTTTCTGTTTTGAGAAATAATTTTTCAAAATAACAAAGAGAATGCGTTTTCAATTTTGTAAAAACAGACTATCAAAACAGAAAACTGAAAATGAATTCAAAACTTAAAATTGAAAATTAAAATGTAAAAAGAACACAAACTTATATATTCTGCCAATTACTCTAAAAAAAAATAAAAAATAGCATATACCAAGGAGTTATGAGAAGATGCTTCCCAAAGCTGAAGCTAAAAATATATTCATGTTCTAAATTAACCAATATTCCCTCTTAATTGGATGCCCAAAATTAAAGATTGAGTCTTCTTTATATTGATTCCAATCTTTACAAAACTACTACTCCTTTTGTGATTCCATTACAGTGTTAAGAATATGGGAAATTCATCAATTTTTAATATTCTATTCCATTGCTTTGTTTATTTTTTATTTTCTCTTTTAATCCCACTGTTATTGTTATTAGAGGTGCGATTCGTGTTATGTACGTATCATTTAAAAAATAAAATATTTTCTTAAATAAAGATTCCATGAGTGACAATCAATTGTTACAATTTAAATTTTATAATTTTTAAGTAAAATTTAGATAAAGATTAAATTTAATGTAGTGGTAGACTTGAATACGTGATCATCAAGGGCTAAGAGTTTAAATTTTATTTCCCCCAGAGCACACTTCAAATGGTTATATTACGATAAATTGAGATTCGTACCAATAGATAATATGTTCGATTGTTTGTTCTGTACAGTGAAGCAAAATCTCCATCTGCGATTTATCTTTTCTATCGAAATCAAAGACACAAATGGCGAGGGATCGCACAAAGCCGATAATCCCAAAAGTTTAAATTTTATTAATAAATTTTACTTTTGTTTTTCAAATAAAATATATAAAAGATATTTTAGGAACTCACTTTATTAACTAATACTAAAATATTTTGTTTGTTTGTTTGTCTATATAATAATAGAAGCGTGACTAGTGATGTGCAAATAAAAAAATAATTATTTTAAAATAATATTTTGTAAAGATAAAATTTGATAACAATATTTAGTGTCTTGGTAAAATTAAATTTATTATGGGTTTGGAGATCATGACTTTAAATCCTTGGTAATAGAGTTAATTTTTATTTTTTAAAATAAAATATGTGGAGGGTATTTTGAGAATTTATTTTATTGATAGAGTTTTGTAACGATAAAATACCATCTTTGCTTATATAACATAATAGAAAAATAGATGCAGAGTATAGATGGAGGTCCTCATACTTTAAGATTAATGTTAATTTTATTTTCGATCGACCTAATGAGTGGCCCAGCTAATGTGACAGCGATGTGACGTGTTAATATGTCGAATAATTGATACATCAACAAAATATCATTTTGCCTTATTTATATTCCCTCCATTTTGTAGAGTGCTAATAATCTGACTTATTCTCAATTTTGGATTATTTTTCAATTTTATCCCGTTTTAAAAATTGTTTCAATTTGGTTCTTATACATGATTTGCAGCAAAGGCAAAGCAAAATGACGTCATTTTGTTGATGTATCAATTATTGGACATATTAGCCAGGTCGATCGATAATAAAATTAATATTAATTTTAAAGTATGAGGACCAAATTAAACTAATTCTTAAAACGAGATAAAAAATGAGTCAAAGTTGAAAATAAATCATGCTATTAGCCCTTTAAATTATGTACCAAACTTTTAATTTTTTCAATATTAGTACAAGACTTTAACTTGTTTTAAATTTACCCCATCACTTTTGTTTTCTCTTAAAATCATTTGTGAAAGAAGCTAAGAATATTAAATGCTTGGTATACTCACCTTGTTGCTGAAGGTATTATATATATATATATATATATATTCTTGGTTGACATCACTCAAATATTTAATTTGATCCATATGTTGAGCAGATAAAACATTTGAAAAAGACGACGTGACATCTTAAATTACTTTATTCCACCAATTCATCTTTTTTAAAACCATGATTTTATAGTGTTAAAGAGTGGGCTTTCATTATAATGGATTCCAATCTTTACAAAACTAATTCTCCTTTTGTGATTCCATTAGAGTGTCAAAATATGGGGAATTTTATTACAGTGTTAATATTCTATTCCATTGTTTTGTTATTTCTCAATGAAGGTTCAATTAATGGCAATTGAAGGTTAGGATTTAAATTATATATATTTTTAGCAAAAATTAACTAAAGATTAGATTTAATGTAGCAGAGTTAAATATTAGAGCTGTCAATGGATCACCTAATTCAATAATTTAACTTGAACTTAACGTGAAATTAGTAAGTTTGAGTCGACCCTTAACAAGTTTGGATCATTATTGGATTGACTCAATAAAAAATTATTAGATTCGAATAGATAACAGATCAATTTAAAAAAACTTGAGACTAACCATGTAATGACCCGTTTAATGGGTTTTAGATGATAATTATATTTTTGGTGTAGTGCATTTTATGTGAGCCTTAATTGTTAGATGCAATTAAATAAAATTAATGTTTTTGGTTAGGATTTTTGCTTGAAAATAAATTATTGTATGTGTGATATTTAAGACATAAAATGTGTTTTGAAGTGGGTTTGGACCAAGGGTTGTAGCCCAAAGAAGTGATATGTTGAATAATTTCATGGGCCAAGTATGGGATGGACTTTTGAGTGGGCTTGAGCCATAAATAAAAATGGGTCCTTGCATAATTATGTGTGTGTAAAATGGGTGATTAAAGAAAAAAAGATATGAAAATGGAAATAAGCCAAAAGTCCAAAATGAGCTTAATAAAGTAGTAATGTGTGTGTGAGTGCAAGGGGCAAATGTGGAAAAGGGGGGCATGTGGAAGAGGGGGGCAAGGTTGGTGGATTTGGTGGCTGGTGAGAGGGTTGTCCATACCCTCTTGCTTCTTCTTCAATTTTTCTTCTCCTTCTTTCTCTCGGCAATCTTTTCCATCATATTCTTTATCTTTTTCTTCTCTTCTTCTTCCAATAATTGTGATAGAAGCAAGCTCTCAGGGTGGGAAGATTTGAAGATCTTGAAGTGATTCTCCTTCTCTTGGGTTTTTTTCATCAAAAAGGCAAGCATTCCTCTTCATTTCTCCTATCTTTTGATGCAAGATTATATCTTTATGTTTAGCCAAGTTGATATGTTCATATCTCCAAATGATGTTTTGAAAACTTGAGTTAATGGTTGTCTTCATCTTTTCTTAAATGTGGGTTTCTTCCAATGAGGCCAGTAAGTTTTATTTTTGGGTCTTTATGGGGTTTATTTCCCTCATCTTTTCTTCAAGGAATGGCAACTTGGGGGTTAGGAGATTAGCCATTATTAGTTTTGGGTGTTTTGTATTCGTTTTGTGCATTTGTGTTGAGTCGACTTGTTGGTGGGTTAAGTCGATTCGGCCAAAACTGGGTTCTTTGGGCCTTTTTCTCCTGTTTTTGGCCAAGTCAACTCGTCCAGGAGGTCAAGTTGACTCGGATTTGCTCTCGAGTTGACTCGATTGCGGCTTGACTATATTGTGCGTGCTTCACTGTTTTGGCCATAACATTTGATGTAGAACTCGGAATCGCTATCTGTTTGAATTTTCATAAACTAGACTTCGAGGGATTTAATTTGATATATAATATGATATACTTTGGTTATGGTTTTAGTCGGTTAAGGCTTTTCTAAATCTATATTAACCATAACAATCACGTTTTGGGAAGTTGTTACGTAATGTTTTTGGTTGGCATGTCCACAGAAATCTCCTCTCTTGTGTGATACATTGCTATCATTATTTTTGCGCCTCTTTTTATTATTTTAGCGCGACGGCTAAGTTCCGCAAGTGTGAAACGAGATATCCTATTGAGCGCCTGGCACGGGTGAGGTGGCCATAAACCCGGTAGATGATGCTCCTGCCATTGTGGTGGTTGATGGATTTTGATATATATGTATGCATTCTAGTCATGGATGTGGAGGCCTAGAGGGCCAATGTGGTGTATGTATTTCTATCATTATATAAAAATTGCATAAGCATGAATTTGTGGCTTCTTGTGATATGAGTCACATATGGAAAAAAATGGGTTTTATGTCAACATTTAAATTGTGCAAATATCACTCTATGAGTTGCATGTGTGCCTTGCTGCTAAGTAAAGATACCAATTATTGAGGTATTAATAATGTATAAGGCATAATCTAAAGCTTTGTTCTAAATGTCGGGTAGAAGTCTTCCATTGACTCTTATCTTACGCATGCCTTCAGGGATCCTTTTATATTTTTTCATTTGCTATATTTATGCTTGCTGAGCCTTGTGGCCCACTTGTTTGCTTGTTGTCATTACAGGTAAGGGAAAATCTATAGCAGAAGGGGAGTTTAGTGGGGCTTGAAGTTGATTGTAGACGTGTACAGAGATCTCCCCCTGACTTAAAGATTTTGGAATTTGTGTGGACGACCGATGTCAAAGGTTATTTATTTTTGTATGTTGTTGGTACCCTTGTTTATTTTGATAAGTGTATAACTTTTAAATCCTTAAGAAATGTTGTATGAATGATTATTACTTCTAGTAGGAGTGAGCCGTTTATAATATGAAGTCTTTGGGTTATGTTGGTTTTTGTATTCCATTTTGGAAGGACCTTCTTTCGGATGTCCTATACTAGCAGGTATATCCGGATGCGGGTTTTGACAAACCCAAGACCCGATAACAAGGCAGACTTAAATGTATTACACATTTGTATTGTAACACATTGGTTCATGCCTTCATGAGGGCACTTGAATGCCTTATATAAGAAATCCAACTCATCCTGCTCTCCACTCACGAGAAAATATGAAAATTCTAGTCATTAAAGGTATTTTAAAATTAGAGATGTCAAATGAATAGTGTTGTCCGTCTATTAGCCTAACTCAACACGACCTGTTACTATAGTAAGCAGGTCATGCCAATTTGACACAAGAGTATAGGGTTTTGTCGATTTAGGAGTATGCAACTAGCTCGTGGCATGGCCTAGCACTAGCACGGGCTATTCGATCCATTTGGCTGGTTTGAAAAAAAAAAATTTAAAAATTTGAACAACTTTAATAATTCACGTATTTTTTTTACAATGATTTAAGTTTTGAGGTTAATATTATATCTAATATTTTTGTATTTAGTCATTATTCATTAGAGTATTATGCACTAGCTTTATTAGTAATATTACAATTAATTATAATAAATTTAAGTTATACTTTTAAAATTAAGAACCTAATTTAAGAGCTTAAAAACAATCTTGTGAGCTCTAGGAGATAAATCTAAATTCTAGTTTCACTAATTTTATATTTTAAAATAATTATAAAATACTTTCTAAAAAATAATTTTTTTAAATTTACATTTGTCATTCCATTTGGCCCAATAACCTGGTCCACTAGGACCAAGGCTAGCTCGGCATGTGGCACAACCTGTAGTCAGGCTCGATCCTTCTATTAATGACTTAGAAATCAAGGATGTACAAAATGTCAGTTCAATTATCAAATCGGAGAGCAAAATTGAATTGAACCAATTGATTAAAATGAAAAAATGAATTAATTAATAACTAAAAAAATTGAACTTAAATTGTATAAACCGAATTGATTCGATCAAAAAAACGCAAAAAAATCAAAGAAAACTAAATTAACTAATAAACTGATGTCATTTTAAACTGAATTGACTAGTAGAAATGCAAAAAAAAATTAAAATGATATCAATTTAAAGTTCAATCGGTTCAATTAATTTGAATATTTTGATTAACAAAATCGAACAAAAAATAAAAAATTGAACTTTTGAAAAAAATTAATCGAACCAAACCAATACAAGAAAAAATTGAACTGAATTGACAAGTTTGGCTGATTCCTTCTAAAAAATAATAAAAATTATTAATTTTTTTATTTTTTGAGATGCAACATCATTAATTAAATTTTTATATTCTAGCTAGTTTAGAAAGTAAATCCTTTTTAATTGACAATATAGCTAAGTTACTTAATCTTTCTTGTGACATAGTTAAACGTAAATAAGATTTTATTAATTTTAATTTTAAAAAACTTTTTTCTGTTAAACCTACAGTAACAAGAATGATTAATAATATTATATAAACTATCCATGTATTTGAAAAATAATTTATCTTTTTTTTATAAAATTTAATATCGCAAGTGATGTTTTTATTTTTATGGTTATAATTTTGTATAAAACTTTTATTTTTGAAAATAAATCTAAACCATCAATATCAGAAAGCATATAATGTTTTAGAAAAATTTTAAAATTTAAACAAATTTTGTTCAAATTATTATCATCAAACAATTTATTTTATATGTATTTTTCTTCCCCAATTTCACTACACCGTTCCAATTTAATGGTTGGGGATTTCTTCCCGTTATTCAGAATAGTTGGAACAGTGAAATTGAAAGATAAAAATAGACTGTATTAGCTAGCAGGAGAGATTATCCATTTTTTTCTACTATTTCTAAGCTTCTCTCTCTTTCATTCAAAAGTCAAATTATAAAATCACCTCACTAGTCACCCACAACTCACAAGTCACACTTCACATTTATTACTGTAAGTGGCCAGCAATAGGGGAGGGGATACTCTATGTTGCGCAAAAAACAGAAACGGAAAACGTTTCCGATAGGAAATAAAAACGTAGAAACGAATAGTCTTCTAAAAAAATAGATATAAATAGAGTTCAAAACGAGAATAAAAAACGTTTCGAAAATGAGAAAATAGCTCCTATGAAGTGTTTTCGTGCAACATAGGGGCTACTAGTCCCGTAGTTTGGCGGCCAAAAACAAGCCTTCTAAGCTAGCTCATCAATTTTTGGGCCCCTCTTAAGCCGACCTTGAATACAAATATGTATTGCTTGAATTTTAATGATATCATATATAGGTTGCTTTAATTAAATATTTTGATATACTTTTATTACTATAAAAATAATTCAAAATATTAACAATTACAAAAATAATATATATATACATACATATTGTAACATTCGGGTATTTTAAAAATAAATAATAATTATTAATTTTTGTAATTGAAATGATCTATGATTTATTAAAATTTTGTGAATTTGAAATATTTAATGGAGAATATCAAATTTATGATATTTGTGAATGAGGGAAATAATTGAGAATTTGTAAAGTTTTTGGAGTGCAAAGTGTAAGTTGGAAATTGGACGTTTAACTAGAATAAAATTAAATGTTGTACTGGCATGCAACAAGGGAGATGGCCAGGCTTATAAATGTGTCTCGGGGAATGAGATTGGGGGGACTTAGTCTCCAAAGCTTCAAAGTCACCAAATTGCAATGTTGTGAGTGTATATAAATTTATTATGGAGCGTTTGTTAAAATGAGTAAGACAAGAGGTATCAAGATAAGTTTGAAATGTATTCTAAATTAAGATATGAAATAATTAAGATAAGGTTGAAAAGTATTCCAAGATTTCTATCAGAGTATTTGTAAATTTTTTTGGAATTCATTAATAATTGTATTTTTTTCTTTTTTTATGTTTGTTAATGCATATGATAAATATCAAAATAAGAGTTTTTTTTACCAAAATATCCCTATTATTAAATCTATGATTAAAATACTATTTTATGATTAATATGAATTGTTAAAAAATAAAAATAAAAATAAAAATAAAATTTTATTTTCTAAATTCATGTTCAAAAATAAATTTAAAAGGAGTTGAAAAGTAGAAATAATTATTATTAGAATTACAATAATTCCATCTAAATAATTAAAAATGGCCAAAACATATTTTCATAATAGATAATAAAATATAAAATTAAATAAAATAATTTAAAAATTGGTGAAATGAATTATATTAGTTAATAAAATATATATATAGAGAGAGAAATTTAAATTTTAAAAATCAATGAAATGAATAATGTCATTTAAATTTTAAAAATTATCAAAACATATAACAATTTAAAAATGTATTAAATAATATTAATTATAAGACTTAAATAAATAAGTTTTTTTAATAAATTTAAATCTTTAAAATGCAATAAATGGCATTAACTATCATACAATGGACATATAAGTAATTGAGTCTTATCTTGAAAGAGTCAGATAAATTTATCTGAGGGGGAGGTCGGATAAATTTATCTTGAAAGGGGGAGATAAGAGATCACGTGAGATTTTTTTGAATATGGTCAAATAAATTTAACAAACACGTTGAAAAGATCAAATATCCGGAATACTTTTCATATCTGATCTTTTTTCACTCTCATCTTGATTAACAAATACCCCCTATATAAAAAAAATACTTTTATAGGTTAAATTTGAATGTAAGGTGTGTATATATATAAGATTGAATTTATGGCCTTCAAGACATAGATCGAGTAATCAGATAAATAATATATCGATATTAATTTGGAGGGTTGTGAGTTCGATTTTTACTTTGTACAAGAGTCCTTACGATTTACTTCTCCTAAAATAATTGAAAACAAAAACACTAAACTGCACAAAGACATCCCACCATTAAATTTATGATATTAGTATATATTTATATATATATATATATTATGAAATAAGTGTGAGAGATATTGCCTTAATATATATATATATATATTATATTAAGAGCACGTATTATTATTATTATATTATTATATTGTGTTAGCATAGAAATCCTATATTGGAATAATAGTAAAAGGGGGATGTGAAGGTAGCTGCTGGAAGTTTCCAGCATTGGACGCGTAAGGGAAGGAAATTCCTTCTCCAATTTTCTACCATCTTCCGTGCTGTCCATTGACTATGTGAGTGAATTAAATGCGTGAGAGACTGTCATCTAATGGCCTATGTATATATATATTAATAGTAGTGGTGGACTATAAATCAGTACTGGAGAAAAATTAGAAGGCAGCAAGCGTGAAGGAGAAAGCTGGCCGGCCGTTCATTGGTTCTTCTTCCTTGCCGATTAGGTGAGTTTTCGTGCAAAATTCCTATTTTTGCTTCTCACTTTGATGATGGTCGGATGATGGCTAGTGCTGAGTCTCCTCGATCGGAGAGTTCTTGTATGCAGTGACAACCTTATATATATATATATATATATATAGAGGTCTTACCCTGTGCTTGTATTTCTTCTCCTATATATGCTTTGCGGTTAAATTATTATATATCCTGGTGCATGGTTTTTATGATGCAGTAGTTGGAAGTCTCTATTTTTGTTGTCCTTCGTGTGGCTGTAATTAAGTTGTTGGCGGCTTGTTGAATAGCTTTTGGTGGAAATCAGTCCTAGCTGTGGGTGTTTACTGGAAAGCCAAGTTCCTGCTTCTTTACCTTCCGTCGCAAGTTTCTTTTCACTTTATGTATTTTATTCCCTCGCTAATTATCTTGTTTGTGTCTGCGCTTTGTTCCTTTTTTTGTAAATCCGTATGGTTGATTCATTCGGTTGTGAATTTGAGCAAACTACGAGATTCATTGAGATTGTTATTTCTAAACACGGATGGGGTTTGTGTTGCCTTTACTCCCTTAGGAAGAAGATTGTCGATCGATTGCCTTTAGTCACACGGACTATCGATCGGTGCCTGGTCATTGTCAAGTGGCTTAATCATTATATGACATACTGCATGGCATGATTGTGCATGGGACTGAGCTTGCATCATTGGGGGAAACATATGCTATGAACGCACATATGCATTTTAGAATGACTAGGTGCACGAGCATTGCATTAAATGTGTACTCTTATGTGGGTGAAATATAGTTTTAATTATGAGGGCTAATGTATTACGTTGATACTTATTATGCTATTGCATCTATTATTTATTGTATTGCATGGTTCGTATGATTTAGTATGGGGTTGACCCTCAATAGCTATGGATGGAGCTTGACTCTAGGTAGTTATGACTCGGAAACTCCAATATGTGGTTGTGGTATGAGGGCCTCAGGCTCATGTGGATTGTGTTAGGAGGGCTTTGGGCTCATACAGATTATGTTATGAGGGCCCCGAGCTCATATGGATTATGGCATGAGGGTCTCAGGCTCACGTGGATTATGTTAACTAGTTCGTGGTTATAGCAAGTTTGTATGCTGTGACTTGAGTGTTAGGATGTGCATTTTTTATGTGGGCTCCATGGACTATTATGTGCATTGGTATATTTATGTTGAGCACTGGATATCTTGATGCATGGTATGGTATGATATTTTAATTTACTGTTGAGGTGTATCTAGTGCGAGAGCTCTGTTCCCAGCCATATCTTTATTTTTACATTATATTTGCTGTGCTTTGTAGCTCATCTTATTTTAACATCATTCTAAATATGGAACCTGATATTCAAGGGTGAATCTTATCCCGTTCGTTGTTCTCTAGGTGGCTATGTGTACAGGACAATTTCAACCGAAAAGATATTTGAGAATGAGTTAGGGATAGGGACTCTAATATTATGTTTTATTCGATTTGTATGATTGATGCTCTATTATGTAAGGAAAAACTCTAAAAAGTATATTTATAATTGTCTTGTTTTGTTGTATAATTGTGAGGTAAAATTTTTGCCCGTATATTTGAGTTATCAGAATTTGTATAAAGAGAAATTAAGGTAAATTCTAACTTGTTACACACACATATATATATACATATGCGTTGTCTTTTGCAATTACGATAACTAACTAAGGGTAGGTTGTGACCAGTGACGGAGTTGAGGAAGAATTTTAGTCCGGACCAAGGGCTAATTTTAGTCTAATCAAATTATAAAAATTATAATTATTCATACTAATATATAAAAAATAAAAAAAATAAAAAAACCAGGGCCAAGGCCCAGCTGGCCAACTTGTGGCTCCGCCACTGGTTGTGACTCATTTAGTGACAATTTAAATAGCCACATTTAAATGCCATATTAAATGTAACCTTTGGCAGTAAATTCAATAGCCATCTGCTAGAGTAGGGATCATTTAGCAGCAATTTATATAACTACACTATGATTTACAGCAACGTCTCGAAGGCGTCGTTTCAATGTTTTTGAGCGGTTTTTGCATAATAGAAACGTTTTGGGTTCATTTTATAATATTAAAAAAATATTAAAAATGTGTTTTCGTCTATACCTTTCATTAAAGGTGATTTTTTTTTTGTTTTTAATTCAAAATTTTTAAATCTATTAGTTATTTTTAAAAGTAAGTAAATTTAGAAATTTATTGTTTGTATTATATTTAATTATTTTTAAAATTTATTATTTATTTTTAATTAATAAATTATGGTTCATGAATGATAGAATTTATGTTTATATTTGTTTGAATGTATTATGAAATTTATGTTTATTTTTTAATTAAATAATTATTTTTATAAATTTTAATATTAAAAATTATATTTACAAAAATACTCCTATATATATTTTTTGGGTGCTATTTAGATGTTTTTTCCATGTTCTCTTTTTTTATTTTTTTAAAAAATATTGTTTTTCTATTTTTATTTTGTATTGTATTCATTTTTCGATTATATTTATGTGCAATTTAATTAGACTACAACTAAATACTACTATATATATAAGTTTTAGTAAAAATCCTAATCACCGTCAATAACCCTCATAGGAGGTTGAATTCAGGCTCATTAGTGGCAATTCTAATTGTCACATTAGATAAAGCTTTTGGTAGCAATTTTTTGGGTACCTTTTTCCACATTTATGTAAATTGTTATCTATACCTTTGAAAGTTTAATATACATATATAAAAGGTCCAATTTCAATAAGTAGATGTAAAGACACATTCTTTAATTTACATAATATTTTAATATTCGTATATTATTTCATTCTTGAATATTAACTTAATTGTCGAAAATTGGTTCGAGGGACAAGAGCCCTACCTTTATAAGAGTCTTATGGTTCATATGTTTGATGTCTCATTCCAACAACATGATTTGGCGCCCATTTGGTTCAAAGCCTTTGGCTTGGAAATCTAAAGTAATATGTCATACATACAAGGGTATTGTGCCACTATTAAGTTCTTTATAGATGACTTAGAAAAAAAAAAAAAAAGACAAAAAAAATCTTAGTATAATAGAGTAAAGAGCTTTAATTGTAAAATAATAAGTATTAAGAGTGACCAAAAACGTTTTACTCTAATTGTAAAATTGGGTGAATAATGAAAATGATTGGGTTTGAATATGAAGTAGTCATAATCACAACCTAAAGTTAGATTGACTTAATGTGATGATTAACTTGATAGTTGTCATCAAATTGCAGTAAACAAATATATATATAATATAGTTTTCAATTTAACTTGATTGCTATATTGTACTTGAATTAAATTTACAGATACTTAAAGGTACAAAACAAATCATTTACAGAAATAAAAAAAGATGCAGAACAAATCGATTAACAAGACATTGATAGATCATAATGGGTCTTACGAAGAGGACGCTGTAGTTCGGGAAAGTGCCAGAATACATAATTTTAGCCACCAAAACACTAATCATGAGATCAATTGTTGCAATTATTGTATCTCTAGATACCTCTTAATTTGTTTCAATATATATATATATATATATATATTTACTAGACAAATACAAGGGAACAAATCCAAAGGCATATATAGTTGGCTTCCAATATCCTTAAAGCAACGTCCCTTTGATTTAGGATTATTATAATCTTAATTAATTCAAAGTTAAAGAGGATATATAAAGCTTATGATAATCAACTAAAACTTGGATTTGAGCAAGTTAATTATATATATATATATATATGCTTAATTAGTGTTATTGATCATGCATCACTACAACAAAACAAGTTTTTCGCTATGATTTTTTTTTCTACGTAGCAAATTTCATAGCAAAATGTTAATATTTTGCTACGAAACTATTAAATTGTAGATAATTTAAAGGATTTAAATTTTTTCAACTAAATACAGTTTTTAGCTACAAAAATTTTATTTACACTATAAGTTTCGTAGTCAAAAGTTAATAGTTTACTACGAAATTATTAAATTGTAGGTAATTTAAATGAGTCAAATTTTTTGCTCCGAAATATAATTTTTCACTACAAAAGGTTTATCTACCATTCTAAATTTTGTAGCCAAAAATAAGATTTTGCTACAAAATTATTAAAATGTAGTTAAAAGATATTTTTAATTTTCTCTAAATCATAAATAATGAAAATTAAAAAATAATAAAATACAAAAACATATAAAAAAAATTAGCGGGAATCTTTTCCCCTAAAATATACCCACGATTCTAATCAAATTAAATGAAAAAAAATTAGTGGCAAACCCATTAATTAAGCATACATATTCGGCTGTTCAATCAAAATCTTCAATTTCTTCATATCAAATTCAAATCATTGCACGGAACTCAACCTCCCACTATTCACTTGTGCAAACTCAATTCATGACTCCATGATTGTTTAGCATGATTCTGTGTAAACCCACTCCCAGTACCCTGATCTTTAGATTCTTTAGCACGATTCACTTGTGCAAACGCAGTCCACGATTTTATTTAGCACCATTATGTGCGAATCCTTGCATCCTCTATTCTTTGCCGTGACCCGCTCCACGAACCCCTTCGGCAGCACCTCCACCGTCTCCTAATCCGACTCCGACAGTTTGCTCAGGACGCAAAAGAGGCAGTTTGAACTCCTCCTGATTCTTTTCAGCATCAATCTGTTTTTTGTTCTTGTTTTTTCCCTAATTTGGTTTTGCCCTTATCGCCTAGATTCATTGTTTATGTTTTAGTTCCACAAGCACACCGTATGTTTGATAAAATGCCTACACCTGGATTCATTTTGAATACATTGATTTTGGTTATTCTCGTGTGTATATATACAGATATCTACGCTCGCACAAGGAGGACATTTATGGATTGCTTGCTGCTTCTTTGATTTTTAGCTCTCCACTCATCGCGCGGGTAAATAAATATACAATTTTAGTTGCTACATCTTTGCTTTTCCTCCTTGTAATCATCTCTGTCTAGAATTCATTCTTTTGTTTTTTCCTTTATTGCTTGAATTCATTGTTTATGTTTTAGTTGTACAAGCACATCATATGTTTGATAAAATGTCTATGTTTCATCTTTGTGTGTACCATCTATTTGATAAAATGCCTATGATAAAAATAATTAGATTTATTTTTTAAAGTTTTTTAAATTAGATTATGTCATTTTGTTTAGAGTACTCTTATTCATCAAATATCCATTTGATCCCACATCACTGATGCCTTGCTGTAGTATTCTTCTTTGCACCCGAGTTAACTAAACTAATGATACTTATTTGAAAGTTGTAAATGTTGCAAGTGTTCATCTGGTGGACTATTGAAAGAAGTATTATACGGACAGTATTAAATATTAGATTAATGGGTTATTGGAGCCCAAATAAAAATAAATAAATAAAGGAATCAGCCTACAACATGGATTGTAGGATGAAATATTCTTCTCTTAAATGTTAATTTTAAGTGAGTCCATAGATAATATGTTAGCATAGAGTATTATATAATATACATATAGTTTAACGTTCGTGACATGCCCATGTGCTTATATATTCAATTTGTTTTAATGTAAATCTTTCACATTAAAATAAATTATACTATATTTTCTGATCTTTTGTTTATTTTTGTTTTCCAGGTTTTTGGCATGCATAAGTCATAGAGGAAGAAAGACATTTGGAGCTAAATTTTCATATTATGTTAATTTTTAACTTTTTTTAGTTTAAGATTTAATGTTGATATCATTATATGTATTGGTATTATGTACTAGTCACAATCAAAACAGTTGGAGATTATGGAGATTGTGGTTGACATTAGTTTTATTTTATATGATTGATTGAATGTTTTTGAAGTTATATACTGTGTTTTAAATTCCATCTAGATTGTAAGGGTTAGTGTAGATTTAGAGAAAAATAATATTTTTTAAAAAATAGATTTTTTTTAAACAAATTAAATTTAGTGATATCGTAGTAATATATTAGTTGTATATAGAATTAACTATGAAAATAAAACTTTTGATTACAAAAATATTGATAAAGAAAATTAATTTACTATGAAAATTAGTATGTGAATATCAAATTGCTACGAAAATTGATATATGAAAATCAATTTCCTACGAAAATAGGTATGATTAGCTACGATTTGATATAGTGGAAAAAAAAATGCTCTCTCTACAATTTGACATTCGTAGTAAAAAAAGTATTATCTACTACGAAAATTGACGTCACCAACTACGAAAATTGGTATCATTACCTACGAAAATTAACATAATTAACTACGATATATGTCATAGTAAAAAATTAATGATTTCTCTACGTTTCTTTATTTGTAGCGAAAAGTGTATTATTTTCTACGAAACATTAAATCGTAGCTAAATATTATTAGCTACGAGCATTTAGCTACGATTCATGCTACGAATAAAATTTTGTAGCTAATTGATTTTTGCTACGAAAATTAAACTTTTAACTACGAAAAATTTCGTAGAAAAAACCAAAATTTGTTGTAGTGCATGCGTGCAATGCATATATACAACAGTCAGTCAGTTTTAGGTAGAGAGATTAATTATGCTTAATTAAAGTGGAAATTAACTTTTCATCTTCTTTTCTGATTTCTGTTAATCATTCCTTTCCCTTTTGATGTAGTTGCCATCAGCCATGCAGCATGTCGGGTTAATTAATTAATTAATTAATGGTTGTCTTATTTCATAAATTAATTAATTAATTAGTAAAGCTGTAAACTAATTGAAAAACCAATTCCTTTCTGTGATATTGATTTATCCTTTTGTTTTCTTTCTTCTTTCTTCCATGCAGCATGTCGGATGAATGGATGGATCATCATGCTTGCAAATAATTAATGATGGTTTTCATGTAGCTTTGCATCATGTTGTTTAAACAAAGAAAGCAGTGGGGATCAAGCCAGTTAAGCCTTTTGGATCTGATGATGGTAGAGATCGATCATCGACGAGGTTTGTCTTTGTAAGAAGAGGTGGAGTTACATCTTTCGATTTAGTCTTTAACATTTAAGTTAGTATAGAGTACTAATAAATGGTATGTAATGAAAGATATGAATTAGATGCATCTATATCTGTAGGGTTTTTACTTTTTATATAGACTCGGCAAGGCATGAAACTCAATGTTATTTTTTGAGATTTTTAGGCTCGACATTTACGACCTGATGGGTGATTCGTCGTGCCAAATTAGGATAACAACAAATCTTTCTAATTTGTTTTAGATCCTGAGTTTAATTTGTTCTCTTATTTTTTGGATTTAAGTTGGGTACTAGAACATATGTCACTGCATTATGAGTTAGAAATAGAGATAAGTGATAAACTAAAATTCATCATTTTTCATAAATAATTTTGTAATTTCACGCTTTGAGTATCCTCTAATCAAAATCTATTACCATTGCCAAGCATGTACTAATACTGCTCCTAGTACACCTTAATAAAAAAAAAGAATGCATTTAATGCACCTTATCATATGTCCTAAGAGACATGATATGAAAAACCTTATATATATGGGTAAGGGTTTTGCTTACCCATATATAAGGTGTAGTTAATGTACTTTGTTTTAGTACTAAATACTTTTATTAGTTGATAATAAATATATTATATTTTAAAATATTTTATCAATTAATAAAAATATTCGAATGCTAAAAACAAAGTGCATTAAAATGCACTTTAACGAGTGCCCGGGCACTTGTTAACAAAACCTGATGCTAAACCTTTGTCCTTTAAACAAAAATAAAAGCATCTTATTCCTTATTTTCAACCTCTAAATAATTTTATTGAATAATGATCAATGCATTATGTTTTGAACCATTTAGTTAATTAATAAAATTGTTTAAAAATTAAAAATATGATGCAATAAATACACATCATAAAAAAATAAGTTACATTTATTATAGTTTCCTATATATATATATATAATCCTAAAAGTCCATAAAAGTCCTAATTAATTTGTAACTTCAATTTAATTAACAAAAGGAAGATAAATTGAAATGCATGTATATATGGTATGGAAATATGAAGCACAAAGCCTGCAGCCTGCGCATTAAAGGCTTGAAACCTTATAGTTAAAAGATCATGCAAATATTAATTCCCACAAAAAACCAAGTAAAGGTCACCTCCATAACCTACACAACACCATGGCTATCAAGTAAAGGGCACCTCCATAACCTACACAATGCCATGGCTATCTTTTTACTTACAGGAAAAGAGGAGCAGTATTTGGCATCAACGTCTCTAAGCCAGCCAGCCCTATTATCATCAGTACTCATCTTCCACACAGCATCCTGCACAAGAATATTCATCAAGTTTCAAATCCAAATCTGTTCATTAATTAAGCTGTTTAATTCTCCAAATCATCATCAAAAAGAGTTTTTTCATTTTTTTTTTTTTTTGGGGGGGGGGGGGGGTCATTAGCAACATATGTTGAACTTGATTAATCGAATAATTGTATTCAATGCCATCGATCGTTCCGTCGATGGATGCTATCGATATATATATATAAGTATGTATGAACACACTGTTGAGATCGCAATGGCTGCCCATCAGTTCATCGCGTGTTGGCTGAACAGGTCATCAGATCGATGGATGGATATGAAGCTTAAGCCAAGACTTCTCTGTTCGAAATATATCTGTATGCCTTTCCAAACCCATGCATATATATAAGATTATAAAGATTATGGAATATTACATATCATTTGCTCTGAGAACTCCATAGATATTGCAGCCAATTAGTCATGATGAGTGGCTAGCCTAGAAGAGAAGTGAATAGCTGATATAATTCTTTGTCAATTACCCAAAAAATAAACAACTAAACGGATATAATTAATGACTTGTTTCCAGCAATATAATCAGACTGCATTCAGTTAACAAGCAAGGCAAGAGCCATGTAATAAAGGCCTTTCTATTATATATGATAAGCTGCTCAAAAGCTATATATAGCCAACTGCTTCTAAGTTATGAATTGTATTGAAATATGTTTTGATTTTCAGATTTGAGCCCGTTATCAAACCCTGATAACTTGGGAAAAGTCTTAGATGGCAAATTCTTTCAGCTATATATTACTGCTTTTTTTGATAATTTTTTGGTGATTGAGAGATGGTAATTGAGTGGATTGGAAACTTTTTGGCTTTGAAAGATCTAAACGATTATATTGAAACAGTTTCTTTATAATTGGTACTGTTTGTGTCTCTCTCAGAAAACGTAGAACATATGCTCTGATTCTGTGCTCGATTTTTTTTTAAATTTTTCTGCTCGATCTTGTCTTGTTTTTCCCGACAAACTCAAAGCAAGATCAACCTAATATTCTAGTTAATTTGGTCCAAAGTTGAGCAAAATCACTAGAGATTGATTAGCTATGTATATATATATTATAGCTAGCTAATTACGAGCGTATATATAATTAAGAAAATTACGCACCACAAGAGAGACCGAGATCGAGATCGAGATGGAGATCGAGGATAGATCTCGTCACATAGAATTTGGCACATCATCTGGGCTGGGGCTCTGAGTCCCCATTTTGTTCTTCTTCTTCTTGCAGGGAATCCCTCTTGCCTTGGCCTGGCACTCCTTCACTTGCCGGAGATAAACCCTAATTGCACCACAGGCAAAAGGGTTAGTATCCGGCGAGCCGCCGTTCTCCTCGTACGCAGCTCTCAGGCGGCCTATGAGCGCATCAAGGCTTCCCCAGGCTTGTCTGAGCGGGCAGTTGCAAGGAGCGGGAGGCTCCGGCTGCCCGTAGAACAGACAACCTTGTAAATGAACCTTAGTCTTCCCGAACTGGTCGAGGTATTGGAGGAAGTCTAGCACATGGTTGCCGTTGCAGTGGGAGAGGGGCACAGGTGGCCTCTGGTTCCTTAAGTACTGCCCAAAAGTGTTCCAATCCCTTCGCTTCTGGGCCTCGTATCGGCTTGGCACTGTTGCCATTTGATCATTAGGGCATCTCGAAGGCCCCTCAACCAAATTTTTGCCCTTATCAATGGACATCACAGCAGGGAAATAGCCTCTGAAGATTGATCGCTTAGAACACTCAAAAACACCTGGGACACTCAATCTGGGGGGCAAGATTAAATTAAAGGGATGTGTATTATAGGAGGCCAGAAATGGGAGAACCAGTGGAAGGTGAAGATAGGTGGTTAAGTGATGAGTTGATGATGATCATCTTCCATTAATTAACTTGCATAATTAGTTAGTTTAGTTACTAATGATCCAGCTGATCCTATTAACTTGCAATTATTGTACAGTTTATATATCTATAATCTGTTCATGTTATCCTCATCATTTTGTCAAGCTATAACAGTCAATCATTTTGTCTACAGAGAAGCCATCTAGGGTTACACATTCCTGATTCCTGATGTAAATTTCAGAGGTTAAAATTAAAAAAAATTAAAGAAAACAAGAGGGATGGATTGAATGTTAATTTCATTCTTGAGTTTGGGTATTAATTAGTATAGATTAATTAGGTGGTGATTCATATAAATAAATAAATAAATATATATAATAATTAAGTAACAAATTAATAGAGAGTATAATGTCATAATAATTAACATTGATGTTGCTTGGGAGGATCATTAAATGTATCAAGCATTGAAACTCTAACAAGATATAGTGTTTGATGATTTAGCTAGGGAGGAGTTAGACTGAATACTAGAAAAGCCCCATAGATAAAAAATGTCAAAGAATACTACTTGTTGAGGCCTTATCCTTTACATAATTAAGTCGAACTCTCTAACGATTAAGTGGAATTCTCGACAACATAATTCTTCTAAATTTTCAAGCTATGAAATAATACAAAATTTGAAGCGTGAATTGCTTCTTTGACTACCAGAATAGCTAGCAAGCCACTTGTCATACTATGACATACATGACAACTGGTATGTATCGGTGAACTATAATTAATAGAATATATATGACGTACGGTGATTTACTTTTTTTAAAAGAAATAATAAAAATAAATATACACGTAAGTATAGTGTGGAGTACTTTACATCACACATATATTTTATGTTAAAATATGTATTATAATACTTTTATATTTAGAAAATGTTAAATCATACTATTTTATTAATAGGGAGAAAGGGACAAAGTTGGGATGTGACAGCAGCTCATATACGGCGTTTGGTTTCTCCCAATCATCACAAATATTAATTAATGAGAAATATTTTGTATAATATTAATTAATTAATGATAAGGCATGTCATCTTTTAGTGTGTATGTGTGTGTCATGCACTAGAAATTAGATAAAATTTTGTAAAATGATAAAATTTTATAATTATGGGATTAAAATTTTTTATGATTACTTTTTTTTTATTTTTTAAATAAAAATATAAAAGATATTTTAAAAATTCAATTTTTTAATATGATTTCATAATACTAAAATACCCTTTTTACATATATAAGAGTATAGATAATAGAAGAATTTTTTTGAACATTTAAATTTGATATTTGTAGTAACATTTTATATTGATATTTTATATTATGTGTCATATTAATACAAATATTAATAAAAGATGTTAATGTTAGTAAAAGTGTAAAACTTGGATGTAATAGCATTTCTAAAGATAATAATATTAGAGAAAAATAAAATAAAAGATGCTCATGTGTATGTGTTTTGTATCTTTTTATTTAAATGAAATCAAATGTTAACTAAAATATAAAATAACCCATGAATGAGGGCAAGGAAGATTTTGCTCAACAAGAGACATTATCTGATTTTTTTTTTTTATATATAGTCATGTTTAGCTAAAAGAAAAAGATAGGGATTAGATAAACTTTCGATTAATTTATTTGAGACATAAGCTTCTAATTAATTTATTTGAGACACTGTGTTGTTTGAACGAGGTTAGCTATTCTCTCCTTTCCTCCTATCTTACAGAATCAAGTTTTGCGGCACTTATGAGGGTTTTCGACTGACCAATCTTATTCTACTTTGTTGAGTCGAACTGTTTAGTAACTGGGGGGTTGACATCAGAGATGATAAATTTCATGTAAAATGATTGTTGACTCATGACTATACTTTTCGCTGCTCTAAGTAATTATTTAGGGAGTAGTTGGAGTTGGCATCACAAATATTAATACTTGCGCCAATATACCATTTTAATGCTTAGAGATAATCATAATTGAGAGTTAATTTTTTTAGTGTAGACTTTCAAAGACTCCCTCTAATACTTGCACATAGTTTTATATACAACTTTCTTTTTCTTGTTTCTTTGCATGGAGGCAGTTTTTGTTCACTTGTTTAATTTTGTTCTATTTTAGTCTTTTGTTGAGATACTCGGGGTATATCCTAGATTAGAGTTGTAATTGATTTTGCGATTTTTTCGTCTAATGAAATTTTTATTTATAAAAAAAATTATTTGATAAATATGAGATAACGTTAAATAGTCCCATTACTATTAATTTTATCCCGTCACTATTTTATCTACGAACTAAACAATCATAAAGATTTTAATTACACACATATATATATATTTTAATTTTAGAATAAGTTCTTGAATACATTTCATAGGGGTTAGTTGTGGTAACCTTTCTATTTCATTTGATGGTGCTTTTGATGGAGAAATATAAAATTAATAAGTTACAAGAAGTGATTGAAAAGGTTACCAAGCAATTGTTATTATTATTATTATGTGAAAAGCAATGGATTAAGTAATATCTAGCACTTTTGTTTAACCAACGCAATCTATCTATAAATAAAAATTATGGTTAATAAAATAGACTAAGTGAGCAAATATAGTGCTTAATCTATTTTTAATTATAAGCTAAAATTATATTTTATAACACAAGTTTTTTCATAACAAAAACACCCAAAGTTCTTGTATCCCAACATAAAATACATATATATTTTATTTTTTTCATATAAATAAGAATTTTATTAGGAA
Source organism: Diospyros lotus (assembly GCF_014633365.1). NCBI lineage: Eukaryota > Viridiplantae > Streptophyta > Magnoliopsida > Ericales > Ebenaceae > Diospyros > Diospyros lotus. The sequence continues at coordinate 1,118,507 of NC_068347.1, read as the reverse complement.
CAACAGAAAAAGCGTCATCGTACAATTTTAAAATAAATATACTCCGAGCCTCGTAACAAAAGACTAAGTTAGAAGATCTAAACAATTAATAAAAATGTACAACTCTCCTAAAATTAAAAAAAAATTATGAATAAATGTCAAGAAAGATCATCATCAGGATTACCTTCTGAATCCATTCAAACAACTTCTCTACAGATTATGTTGGCCTTGGTTGTGCAAGATTAGCAATTATACTGACAAGAGTAAGATACAAATCAAAATAATCACTTAAAGTGTATAAACATACTTATAACTCAAGTCACCATTTTATGTGAGGGTTGGTCTTAACAAATTTTAAGATGAATAATTTTAGCTCATAAATGAGCAACCACACAATCATACATTGCAATGTATACTTTTTAGAAATGAAAGTTTGACTTTTTTTTATGGCTGAATTTGTGGGGATTGTATCTTTTTTAAGGTTAAAGGTATAGGAGACAGTGTCTTAGTTTGGCCTTATATTTGAGGATGTGGTTTCTGAGAAATGTTTGCTATTGGTTTACTCTGTTGGGCTTCAAATGCACTACTTGGTTGCTCGAGTTTAGCTTCAAAACACTAAAATTTTGTGGGTAAATTATATAAATAGTTATTGAAATTTGTATTAAAGTATAAAAATGTCATTGAACTTCAATTTGTAATCAAAACGTCATTGAACTTTAATTTAATTATAATTCCATAACCACTATTAATTGTCGTTAAAAAAGACTAATAAAATATTGATATTTTTGTATTTTATTATAAAGTTTAATGATATTTTTATACTTTAGTATAAAATTTAACGATCTTTTTGTATTTTTGTACAAAGTTTAGTGACAATTTGTGTTGTTTCATTGTCTATGTTGTTAGCCATGTCAACATCTTGTTAGTCTATTTTAACGGCAATCGACGATAATTATGAAATTATATAATAAATTAAAATTTAGTGACTTTTTAGTTATAAATTGAAGTTTAATAACATTTTTATATCTTAATACAAAATTCAATAACCATTTATATAATTTAGCCAAATTTGATTCATGATGAGTCTACTTGGTTAGAGTTAGGAGTTTGTTTATGTTTCTTATTTAGTCAGTTGTGCTGTTTGAAGGTTCTTGATTCTATTTTTTTCAACTGTGGTGCTTCCTTTGGTGGGAGAGTTCTCACTGTGTGATTATAATTTATTTCTAATTCTATTTCTATTTAAAAAAGTTTAACTTATAATAAAAACATAATGAAAAGTAACATCATGTAATCATATGACTAAAACACCCATTGATTTAGAGTTAGAACCCATTTGGCGCCTTGTAATAGTTCAAAACTTGAACTTTATCTCCATTTCTCTTGGGGCCAAACTAAGCTTCGTGGAACATATTTTTTCATTAATTTGTAGAATTGTCATATACAACCATACAATTGATTAAACCATTTCCTAATTAAGTTGGTCATTGCTAATTAATCAAGGTCTCGATCAATTTGACCTAGAAAACATCCACAAATCATAATGGGTTTAATATATATAGTTAAAGTAAGATTTATTTTATTTGTAAAGTGATGGTAGTTAGGGTTTCCCAAGACTAATAATTAAAAGTTTGAGTTTGTATCCACATTTGATCTTTGCTCTCTCCTTTCTTTGCCAATCACACTTTGGCTTTCTTTTTTCTTTCATAATTACAAAAGCCCCATATGGAAGACATGCATTTTGAGTTAATATGGTTGCTTTCTCTAATAATGTGTTCATGGTTAATAATTTCTTTTATCTCTTTTACTAGGATAATTTTAAATAATGTGTATTTATTGTATGTTATTTTTAATATTTAAATAATTTTATTATTTGATAATAAATGTATACATTGTGTTTTAAATCATTTAATCAATTATTAGAATTGTTTGGATGTTAAAACAAGATACGATAATTATATATTTATGGTTTATTTTATCTTATGCTTAAGAGTATTAGTTAGTTAATATTCACTTTGATTAGACAAGTGAATATGTCTGTTTAATAAGCTTATCAAAATGATTTCCTTCGTGGTTAAAAAGAGTAAATAAGCTTCCTCTTTATCCTTTGGATGATAGCCGGAGATGGATGGATTGATTGATTCAGTTTATGATGATTTCTCAGTTAAATCCATATGTAATCAGATTATGCAGAGAGATATTCTCTAACCCTAAATTTCTGTCAAAAAGATGATCATTGGAAGCTCCTGGAAATTAAACTTAAAATGCATGGGAGATTTAAAGTCCTATTATGGAGGTTAATATATATTGTTGATATATAAGTTGCATGAAAAGGTAATAATCTTGTTGAAAGATTAATCTCCCCAGTTGTCTAAATTGGTTTTTGTCATTTTTTTTTTTGGTCACGATTTTTAAGTTGCATTGAAATCTTATTGAATTCTAAGAGTGCCACGATGTGGGTGGGTTTGTGTGATCTTGTGCACCGCGTTGTGCCTCTTGTAGGTACCGCGAGACTCCGTCTACTACGTAATGAAACTTTGCCTGACTCGTATAGATGGAAAAGTTTACATAAACTCAAAGGATAGTAGGGTCAAAGTTTCAAATTACCTATATTATAAAATAAAAAAGAAAGAAAGAAATCTTCTAGAAGATTTGAGATGCATGCTGATATGATGAATATGTCTCTTTTAGCAGATTTGATTAAAATGTTGCTGCATCCAGCTCTCTATCTCATCATTGATTGAAATGAGTTGCTTTTTCAGCAATAAGCCATTGGATATTTCTCTCATCCAAACTCAGATAAGTCATGTAACTCAGTAAGTGGAATGAACATTTGGATGTTTCAGGCTCTCCCCCTAGCTATCTCAAAGAATCAATTGCATGCATGCCCTTAATTCCTCTCCATATTGATTTTAATGGCCCCATTTCTAGGTGCAATTAAAATCAATCTTGATGCTATCTAAACACATGGTTGGAGTAGCAATTGCTTGGATGTGTTTGGTTGGTGGGTTTCACGTTCTCTACACATGCTAATTTTAGTTTGTTCGTGTCCCAAGACAAGATAGTGTGTAGGGTGAATCCTTTAGGTTCAATGGTTTCCTCTACCAGAAAAAAAGAAAAAAAGCTGCATGCATGGCTGATGGGATTGTTGCTAGAGACTACAAGGGGCAAGTTATTGCTTGGAATTTGTTTAAAAAATCTGCTTTCTCTGCCTAGAAGCTGAAACCAATCCTGCTAGAGATGCTCTACTGTGGGTAGGGATGTAAACGAGCCTTAATTAACCTCGTTTACATGCTTGTTCTGATAAATTTTTAAGTAAATTTTGTACCTATATATATCTCATTTTTATACTTATTTTTACTTTAAATAGGATTAGTTTAGACCCAATAAATACTCATTTACATACATCGATCCCTATTAATGGGCTTCAAAATTTAGATGAAATTTCATTATATTTGAGTCAGATTCCCTACTTAGAGTCTCTGAGATGAATCAATCATCAATGAGATATCCAAGTCCTAATTGGTGGTTGTTTCACACTCATAAGGCTGGGTACTTAGCCAAATATGCCAAGGATTCTTCTATGAATGAAATGAAAATTAGCACAAAAAACAAAAAAAAAGTGAATAAGCTCAGTCTTCAGGTTGGTTTAAGCAAAAAGAAATAATGGAGAGAGAACCTCTTCTTTAGGGTTCCTAATTTATTGAACAACATTGTTAAAAGTAATTGGATAATTATTTTTTTTATTTTTAAAAGTTACAAAATTTTCTCAAGTGATGAGGTTTGCTGTGATAATGGATTTTGACTTAAAAACTTTTTTAAATTGTTCATCTAATTATAGCTTTAAAATTGGGTAAAAATTTGATTATCCAAACACTTATATTAATTTTAAAAAATTAATAAATAATTTTAAAATTAATATTAACCACCTTTTAAACCTAAACAAACAAACAAACATCCTTTTAATCTGAATTTTAATTTATTGGGGTTTGGTTTGTTTGCGCATCTGATTGGTTCACTCTTCCATCATCTAAGATAATAATGAAAACAATTATAAAATATATTTAATTAATGATGAGACAAACAACCTCTCTCTTCTCAGTTCCCACTGCCTCCTTGAGCATTAGGGAATAAATATTTAAATGCAAGCAACTCAATTGAATCATATGTGTGAAATGGGGGAATATATAATATTGTTATTATTTATGAGTTTCAGAGAAGGGATGGAAAGAGTTTTGTAATTAATTAATGGAAGGCAATGAACCTTTAGCTTCACATGCAACAAAGATCAGACAGGAAAATGATAAAAAAAAAAAAAGAAAAAGAAGTCATTAATTGAGGGCCTGCACAAATGATAGAATATCTATCATTATACATTATTATTATGAACTGAGCATCATGGATTTAAATATTTAAAAATGTTATTTACATATTTATTTTGTAATACTTTTAATAATATTTACACTAATATAATATAATATATTATATGAATGTGACAAATGAATGTCTACATATCAATGTTAGGTGCTAAATATTTAATTATTTTCATTTCTTTAATATTTGGTTATGTACCCAATTGGCAAATGTGTAGGAAGACAACTAACTATACATGTAATAATAATAAACTACAAGAAGTGATTGAAAAGATTTTTTTATATAATTATTGTACTATGTACACCATCATTGATTAAACAAAATCATTATTATATACAAAAATCTAGGGTATTATTAGAGATGTAAAATGGGTTATGTGATAAGACTGATTTCACCTTGATAAAGCTCTAATCAATAGGTTAAGAGAGCAATTTATTTTCTAAATAATTAAGATGGAGCATTTTATACACAAATGATTGTTTACATATGGGGGAATAAATTGTATTTACTATTACATGCAACTCCTCTCTATTCCAGAGTATTCATGGGATGAAGGTTATATGTGTGTGTATATATATATATATGTATGTATAAATAGCTTCTTCCATAGTTATGTAGTTATGATTTGATTTTGAATCATGGATAAGTTGATGGTTGTCATAAATTACAATCAACAAATATGTAGTTTTCAACTTAACTTTATTATTTTGTCATATATAAATTAAATTCTCAACAACGATGATGTTAATAACGAAAAACGATTAAGATATCGAACAAATTGATCAAACAGACACTGATAGATCATAATTAATCATATTGAAAAAGGTGTTGCATCTTACAAAATTGATAAGATGCATAATTTTCGCCACCTAATCTCTAATGATGAACGGAATTATTACAATTATTATATCTCGAGAAAACCCTTTGTCTTGTTGTCTATTTACTAGCCAAATACAAAGGGGAAACTTGCCATATGTCACAGTTGGCCTGCAACATCTTTAAAGCAACCCTTGATTTGGGATTATTATAATCTTACTTCAAAGTTAAAAAGAGGCAAAAGTTTAGGATAATGAATCCATAAAATTGATTAATTTGGATTAGGGGGAGTTAATTATGATCTTTGGACTGCCATATGGGCGATGCTTAGTGTTGTTAATGTGTGCAATGCACAGAGTCCTAGAGATGCTTAAAGTGGAAATAACTTTTCCTTTTCTCATTTCTGTTTTTGTCTTGGCTAATGATTCCTTTCCTTTTCCATCACAATTATACTAACATATGCCCCATTTTACCTTGTCTCAACTTGCCATCACCATGTAGCCTGTCGGCATGGTTCTTTCATCAATTGATTAATGGAAAAATACATATTTTATTTTTTATTTAAATATTTATTTTTTTTATTTTTTTAATTGTGCTTCTCAACTTTATAATATCAAGTCAATTGTATTAGTAAATTTTTTATTATTTCAATTGTACCCCTAAATTATACTTAATTTATTGTTCTCAACAAATTTGTCAAGTCGTATAATTGACTTGAAATTATATAATTTAGTGGTGTAATTGAAATAATAAAAAATTAAATATCTAAATAAAAAAATATGCAACTTAAAATATATATTTGACCATTGATTAATTAGTAATGAAGCAACCCATATAAACAAAAAAAACAATTTCTCTTTCTTAATTGGTAATAGACAACCATTGAAACTGACCAAACTATTTAAGTAGTTGGTCAATTATAAGGCAATTTTGTTTTAATTTTAAATTTGACTCGAATAGAAAACCCACATCAACTTCTTAAGGAAGCATCATTTGTGTTATGAAGCTAATTCAAATCGATTAGTTAAAGCACTTAGTTCTCATCAACAATTAAGAGAAAAAGAAAGAAATGAAGAAAGAAAATACCTAATTGTTGTTATGAAAAAAAAAAAAGGGTCAAACCCACATTTTTGCCCTTGTGTTTTTACATTTTTTTGTGTATAATTATTTATTTATTTTAATTTTCATTACACCCTTAAATCTTTATTTTTGAGTCAATTTAGTTTTTATATTTTAATTTTTTTTATTTGATAATTCAATTTTTTTATTATTTCAATTACATTTCTAGACTTGTATTTTCATATTAATTTAATTCTTATTAATTTGATGTGAATAAAAAGTAATACGTAATTTGTCATCTCATTTTTTTTATACATAAAATTATAAGAATTAAATTAATTAAAAAAATACAATTTCGTGGGTATAATTAAAATATCAAAGTACAAGAGGTTAAAATGACTTAAAAAATCATGTTTAGCTATGTAATCGAAACAATAAAAAGTTCGAATGCTACACAAAAAAAAGTAAAAGTACAATGTAAAAATATGAATTTAACAGAGAAAAAAGGGGAAAAAAGTTGACCTGCTTTTGAAAACAGAACTTCAAAGTTATAATTGAGAACTAATGAATGGGTTCACGCTTGCAAATGATGGTTATCATGTAGCTTTGCATCATGCTGTTTGAGGAAAGGAAGCAGTTGGAATCTAGCCTGTTAAGCAACTAAACAGGCCCCCCCCCCCCCTCTCCCCCCCCCCCTCTCCAAATTTTGAGATCACTTCGTCTTCCAGATTTGCTGTTTTGTCAAGCCATCATTAGTGTTTCCCCAAGCATATTAGTGTTTCCCCAGCAGATCCAGCTTAAAGGTCTGATATATCATAGCTATTTGTAATCAATCATCTGTCACTTGGGGAGGAGCAAATACTATTTCATTGCTTCAAGTATGGATTATTTATTGAAAAGAATAAGACATGTATTTGGATATTTTTCTTTTAACTTTATAATATTACTTATTTGACATGAATAATTAAAAGGAAGTCTCAAAAGAGAAAATAGATCATGGGAGGGTGTGACTTGAACTATTGAACTATTGATTAGTCGCTACAGATCTATGGCTTTATCTATTTGTCACATTAAAATTAATAACTAAATATAACTTTGTTTTAACTACCCATGTATATTAGGTGAATGATAGACCTACCCATGTATATTAGGTGATGCGTTTGGTGACTTTTTCAGTTTGGCTGGTTGAAATGTTGTTGTCAGTTGATAAAATTAGAGGACTTTAACAAGCAATACAGAGATTCATACTCCTCAAATCTTGTAGATTTTTCTTTTCTGCCTTTGGGAACAAGGAGATAGGAGCAAAAATAAGATGTGAAATTTTATATAATAAGGTTGAAATTAATCCTATTAAGATGATTTAAAGAAGAAAATTAATAGAAGCACATAGAAGAATTTATTAAAAAACTTAATTAATTCATTTCTACCTATTACCATATATATCTTAAAATTTGAAGTAAGCTTGTATTATATGGAATAGTAGAGTATTTATTAAAGCAGTGGTTCAAAATTGTAGTTTAGATTCCTTGAAATGTTACAAGGGTCTCATTTTAATCCTTGAAACTTTCACTTATTTTTCAATTCTCCCACCATAGCCCGATGATCGGGCCATGTTAACTCTCCATTACCTAACACATCCATCATCTATCCAAGCTCAAGGCTAGTTATGAAAGGCCAACGCCTGCAAACACTCACAAGTAGTGGTGTTAGGGGGAATTACTCAATCCGCAAAGAGTTGTAGTGAGTGAATTTGGGCAACAATTTGACAGAAATTCTGTACATTACCTAATAATACCTAATACCCAATACCCATTGAGAGGAAGAAAGAGCAGACCATAGAGCATCCCATGTCCCAAGCATAAACAATGACGGAACTGAACCCAAAAGTTGAATCTGATTTTGCTCAGAAACTGAGTTTTTTTTTTTTTTTTTTTTTGTGACATTTCAAACTGCGGAGTAAACCAAAGATCTGTCTGTTAGTCAAACTGGAAAACCATACAAAAGTTTTAGATAGAACAAGAGCCGAGAACACAATGTGATGCCTCTACTATGCTGCTTTATACAACATAAGAGATTACACTAGCAGAGCGAGTACTCGCAGTCTAGCAACCGGGTGAGAATCTCCTCACAGCTTGGCCGGTCTTGTGGTTCTGCCCAGCAATCTGCAATAAGCCACACCAAAATGCATGAGACTGGCCGGCCAGAGATATGAATATATGAAAGGTTTCTACGTAGAGCAAGCTAATCTATATAGATCAGAATAATGAACCTGCAATTAGCCTGCCTAGAGGACCTTCAGGAATCTCCAGTCGCGAACCCTCATTTGCCACAGAGTAAACGACCTACAGAATTGTATGTAGCGTGAATCTTCTACGTAGTGGGATAATAAAGGCATGAAATATTGTTGTAGAGAACAAAAGATGGGAACAGAGATAGTCGCGAACAATCAGGCAAGAAGAATATGAATGCATGTAAGCTGATAATAGCATACCCTCTCTGGCGGGACACCCTCCCACGGCCTATGTAGAGTGCAGAGTTCCCACATGATTACGCCAAGGCTGAAAATATCACATTTCTCTGTGAAGGGTTCGTTGCGAATAAGTTCTGGCGCCATCCATTCTGGAGTTCCGGCTGAGGAGGAGTCACTCAGGGGGCTGTCTGTCATCATTCTTGACAACCCGAAGTCACATATCTTTACCGTCCAGTGCTTATTTACGAGACAATTTGCACTTTTTAGATCACGATGCACTATCTTCATCCGATGTATGCACATCAATCCCCTTCATTTTGACAGCAGAAAAGAGTTACTAGGTACTGAAAAATCCCCTTGATTGCATTTTCGTAATATTCCATAGACCAAGAATCGTTATAGGCATTTACATAGAACCCAAGAGGATGCCTAACTAAGTAAAGCTAAATAATTACAATGCTTTGCTAATATAATACAGAATTCAATTGACACTGATGTGTCGATAAATAAAGAGGGTGTCAATGTATGCTAAAACTTTCTTCTGATCAGAATACACTTTGCATATACATGAAGATCAATGAATCTAAGATGTGTGCCCATGCGACAACTTTTCCAGCTATGCAGTATGAGGGTTTTGGTTATGAAAGACCAAGAACAGCAATTTTAGGGGTATCTAAAGCCCACTCAACTCCACAAAAAACAAAAACAAAAAACGAAGCTATGCACATAACAGAAACTGGAAATCACAGCCAGTATCACAAATTCATGGCTGCCAACTCTCAAGGCTAGCTGTTTCAGAAGGAAGAATCTTTCCTAGATGGAAGTACACCACAATATGAAATCATTTAATAGGCAGGAAGAATCCAATAACTTTTCAAGGTGGACATAATCCACAATCTGAAACCATTTAACTAAAAAGGAAAAGAAAGCAACGGATCATTCCTATAATTACAGCATCTGACCTTCATTACTAGAGGAACACATGCTTTAAACCTTTTCATAGAACAATAAGCATGAAACTGTCCGAGAAAAAATGGGTTTAACTCATTAATTATTTATGAAAATAATAGAATCCACCACCACCACCACTCCATCAACTGCACTGGATAAACAGTCTAAAAGCTCCATAACAGAACCAGTGCTGTGTCATCCGCTAACTATTCCCCTTGCTATCACAAGCCCACCTGTTAGACTGATACAAAATTTTGAATGATTGTTTTTCATATACAATTTCCACTTCTATTCTCTTAAAAATTACCAACCATAAAACTCCCTCCTTCCTGCACACAAAGCTGAAAGAGATCTTCGCTGAACACAGGCTTAAAAGGTTCATCCTAATATGAAATATATTTGATGCCAGCTTATTTGCAGTCAAAGTTCAAAGTTACTCTTGAAAGAGGATTGTAGGCCAAGAAAGTGCCACCAGAAAATATAAATAACCTAGCAATTTTGGAATTTGTAGGATGCATGCTCATGACATGGTTGGAATTTCATTCTAAAACAATAAATTTAGTGGTTAAAAGAATCCTCAAGTTGTCATATTTATTTAGATAAAACAAAATTTGATGACAAAAAAAGAAATCAAATATAACAAACTAAAAGGTAGAGATAGTGGAGCTTTGGCATGACAAAGAAATAAAAAAATCACCTCTAAGGAATATATTTACAAGACTTATCCAAAGATGAAGTAAAATAGATTTTAAATGTCTATTACATCACTAATTGTTAAAAATTGACTAAAAATTACTAAGCTAAAGAAAAGACTCAAAATTACCTTAGAGATTCTAATACTACCAATCTATCACAGCATATTTTAGAGTATAGAGTGCCACATTGGTGCTTCTGTTGCACACCTAGAATATAGGCAAGGACCAACTTATCAGAACTTAAATTTAATTCTGTTATTTGTGGTGTCATGGTTCTATGGTTCTCATGATAGTGTTGAAATCTTGGTGGAGAATATACCACCTGAAGAGGGCAAACCCTGACAAAGCAAAAAGAAGAAGAAGAAGTAAAACCTGTAAAACTAAATCTATGAAGGAAAGCTCTTGAAGCAAATGAGGACAGGCAAAAAGGAAAATCCTCCTTCAGCAACATATAACAAGACAACAAAATGTTCCCTTGAGAATATATATATATATAGGGGTGGAGCCAGGAATTTTAGGCAGGGTGGGAAAAAAAAAAATACAAAAAAATTAAATAATATAATAATAAAAAATATATTGGAAATTAAATTTAAATAAAAAAAATCAACATAATTTCAAATATGCAATTGACAAATCTTGTACAAGATGTTAGTTTGTGGAAAGAAAGAGAAAATCATTAAAACATGCCTAGTACAAGATGCTGGATATTGCTAATTTGTTACAGAGAAAACTGTCCCTATTCTTTCCAAATAACTTTGACAGTCCATAATACAATAACAGATTCAGCAAGGACAAAAACTGTAACGTAATTGTTTAGGCCTACTTTTCTAGCCGTTTTACTGTTTAACTCAGATCTAGATATACTGTTTTTAAGAAATGCTATCAGAATATAAGAGAAAATCAATATTTCTATTTTTTTTTTCTGATACGTTCAATTGCAACAATAGGAAATTCACAACAGAGTCCCACAATGGTTGAACTTATCATCTCAACCAATATAACTTCCAATCTACTGTTAAAGTCAAGCATAACCTTCTATTAACTTTGAAATTGATCATGCACCATGACTTTTCTGCAACTTCAAGTTCCACAACATTCTCTCCAGAACAATGCCAAATTGCAATCCCCTCAACATTTTCCAAATAAAGTTATAAGCATTTCTATTACTCCAGAACAATGCCAAATTGCAATCCCCTCAACATTTTCCAAATAAAGTTATAAGCATTTCTATCACTTTAACTACCTCATGTTCCAGACTTCAGTGAATCACTATATCTTCTATATCACTAAACATCCATTGCCAACTTTTTTATTAATAAAGAAAATTTCCAAAGAGAGCTCATCAATAAATTGTACACTGGACTCAAAAGAGAAAGGTAAACCCATAACCTACAAAAACAGGAATTAAAAACTGAAGGGTGGGCAACTACAGAGTGGCTGGTGGCTTGGTGCTTAGAAAAAAAATTAAAAAATAATAAATTATACATGTATAGTGAGAAATTTTCAAATTGAAGGGTGGGTAATTGCCTACCCTTGGCTCTATGTAGCTCCGCCCCTGTATATATATATATATATATATATAAATACAATTGGTGTGTTTTGATAAGCAAAGAGCAATATATCAAGAAAAAGCCTTAAAGGGGGCAAACTCTATACATAAAGATAGGGAACCATAACTTCTCACTATTGGCAATCAAGAACTAAAAGATCGTCAATAAACCACAAATCAAAATAAAAGAGGAAAAAAATGTGAACCTTCAAACACGAAATAACTCCCTAGAATTGGGGGATGATCGGTCACCTGATAATTGTTTAATGATTGACTCTTCATTGGAACGAGCAGAAGCTATTGCACCCATCATTCCCAATTCTTTTGTGGGGGGCCAATTCTTGGAAAATGAAAGATATTTGTGTGGAGGGATTTCTGAAGTCAGATGCTTTTTTGAGATCTATTAATTGGGGGGGCTGACTGTGTTTCCCACTACAGATTGACCCTGCTTAGTTTTCCAGGCCAAGGTTGGGAAATACGAGTCTTCCAGGTTTTTCTAGGCTAATTTCTCAGCAAGCTGGCCTTGGTTTTTGTTCAAATGTCTTGGGAACCCTATTTGTAATTTCTTCAAAGCTGTTGATGGTCCAATTTTCCACAGTAGTATTGGTTCAGAGATTCTTAACTGTAAGTTTCTTCTTGAAAAGGGAGACATTGGCAATCAGGAAATTAATCTTATTGGGACTTTGCAAAGAAAGACTTCTGCCTTCAAATTTAATAGAAGGAAGATAGGGACTATTCGATTTACTTGTTGGAGAAGGAAGAGGAAGGCTGATTATAATCAGTCTTCTCCAAGTTAGGTTAGCTCTACTTTGAAGGTGGGTACGCAGAATGGAAACAATCTGAATTATGAAAATCAGTTGCAGGAGAGTGGTGGCGGCCTTGTAGTGAACCAGGATGTTTCTTTGGATTTAATGGCTGAGGCTGAGGCTGAGGCAACTTGGTTTATTGGACAAACTCTGGGACTGCTGGCTAGAGGGGATGACTTTGGTATTCTGAATTTAATTATTGCTTGGGAACGTGCTATTAAAGCAGAAAGGGCTGAGATGAAAAGAACAAAATCTGAGTTTAATTTATGAAATAAGCTGAATTCTTGAATATTATTGAATCCGAGTAGAGGTATTTATACAAGTACAAAATATCTATTCTATCTCCTAGAAAATAGGAAAAATTCAAATTTAGAAAACAGTAACTAATATTCAAAATGCTGGAATTTATCTTCTGCTTTCAAGCTATATCTTTCCCTTGAATCTTGGAGTTTTATCTTATCTTCTAGATTGCCTTATCTTTTAAATCTTGAAATCTTATCTTATACAACCACCTTATCTTCCTTTTTAAACTTTAACACCCAATCTCATCAACACCAACATATCCAACATTTATCCCACTATGTGAGGTCAGTTACATGAATTCTAGACTTTCATATATTTTTGTCTTTTGTCATATCTTCATTTAGACCCAAACACTTCATATCAAACTTTAATGTCTCTCTCAAAGTGTTCTTGGATCTGCTTTTACCTCTTTTTTGACTAATTGTTCCATTTCATCAACTCTCTTACAGGAGAGTCTCTTGGTCTTCTTCTCACACGACCAAACCATTTTAGTCTAGTCTCTCTCATCTTCTCCTCGATTGGCACTACTCTTATCTTATTACGAATAACCTCATTTCTATTTTATATTTTCTTGTATGGCCGCACATCCATCTTAGCATTCTCATCTCCGCTACGCTCGTCTTTTGCTCATGCTGGTATTTGATTGCCCAACATTCTGAGCCATACAACAAAACTAGTCTTATAACTGTCCTATAAAATTTTCTTTTCAGTTTTAATGGAATTTTACCATCACATAACACCCTCGATGCATTTCTCCATTTTAACCAACCTGCCTTAATTCTATGCGTGACATCCTCGTGAATTTCTCTATCTTTTTGAATCACTGATCCCAAATATCGAAAATGGTCTTTTCTTTGTATGATTTGGTCTTCCAATTTTATTATAACATTCTCCACTCTTGCATTCTTACTAAGTTTACATCTCATATATTATGTTTTTCTTCTACTTAATTTAAATGCCTTAGATTCTAAATTGTTTCTCCACAACTCAAGCTTAATGTTCACTTCCTCTTTTGTTTCATCCACCAACACTATGTCATTTGCAAATAGCATACACCATGACACCTTTGTCTGAATGTGTTTAGTGAGTTCATCCATTATTAAAGCAAATAAGTATGAACTAAGTGCAGAACCTTGATTTTGGGTTGCAGTTTTGGGAGTTGGTTTTCAGAATTGAACTCATGAGTATACATTAAAAGAAGATGCTAACCAGATTGGTTGGGGGTGAGTTTATGTGTGATTTTTCTTTGGGCAGAATGTTTTTATCAGATCATTTTCTGTTTTATGGAGTTTATCTCCTGGTTGAAAAATTGTAGGTCGTCCTATATTTGATTGTTTGAGGTGGATCATCCTTCCATTTTTCATGGCTAGTGTGGTTGATCTGGGAGCAATGGCTCTTCGAGATCATGTTCTGGTTTTTGAATCTGTTCATATGGCCACAGTATTGTGGTGATCTCCATCTCATATTTCTGGAACAGTGTGATGAACTTCATTTCACATTTGGGGGCATTCAATTCTCGTTATAGATTGGTAGTGATTTCTGTTGTCACTGGGGGGTGTGATTTTAGCATCTCATTCTTTTGTTTAGTTCAGGTTTTCTTGGGGTTTGTTCATCTTGTGTGGGGATGTTTGTATCACGCTTCTAGTGGCTGCCTTGGTTTTGTGCATTAATATAATATATCTTCTTTGAAAACAAAAAAAAAATCCTTGAAAGTACTCTTATTTCTGATCAGAGAAAAAAAAAAAAAAAAGGGCTCTCCCATCTCTTTCATGCCATAAGCGCCGCAAAATAGAAAAAGAACACAATGCTCAAACTGTATGCTAGCTAGCCAATAGCAGCTCTGCCTCAAGCACACAAAGTCCAAGAGAAAGGCTAGCTACCAAAACAATCTCCTCTCATCACAGGGAGCATCATAAGAGGAAACAGTAAGTAAAATCCAACCCCCCTCCTCCCCCCCCCCACCCCCCCCAAAAAAAATAAAAAAATAAAATAATAATAATAATAATAATAATAATAA
This sequence comes from Diospyros lotus, assembly GCF_014633365.1. Classification (NCBI taxonomy): domain Eukaryota; kingdom Viridiplantae; phylum Streptophyta; class Magnoliopsida; order Ericales; family Ebenaceae; genus Diospyros; species Diospyros lotus. The sequence continues at coordinate 1,103,491 of NC_068347.1, read as the reverse complement.
AAAATAAAATAATGGTTACCAAACTCATTTGATCTCTCCCCTTTGACTGTTCAAGGGATAGCCATTCAGTAAATGATAGAAAGCTGGCATAGAGAGCCAATTTCCCTGTCCTGAAGACTCCTCTAAAACATGGGAATTACATTTTACCCTCAGAAGAGATGGAGCACACAATAACAGGCATCTATTTTATAGGGGCAATGACAAACAGATCTGAACAAGCTCCCTAGGGGAACTGTCCCCAAACCACCAGTCCTAAAACCCTGCCCCATCATCCCATTGCCCACACAAAAGGATAAGATTAGAAATCTCTTTACACACTTTCAATAGCTTGGTGAACCTCCACAGACACTTATCAAGTAAGGCTTTACAGAAAGTATTTGACGTCCTAATGACCAAACCCCCACCCTTGCTAGAGAGGCAAACCCAATCCCACTTGTCAAGATGGAACATCAGCAAGCCCAACCCACAAAAGTCCCTTTGGAGCTTCCCAAGCCTACTATTGACTTGAGACAATAGTCCAAAACAAAGATAAAGTAGAAAGACTATACACGAAGCTTTTAATGAGAATGCCTACGGATCCTTAAGAGAGGTATTGAGCTTTCTATGAAGCTAATATTTTCTCACACCACTCAAGAGGGATCTGGCATAAAATTTTTCCACATTGTTCTTTTAGAAGTCGATTAATATTATGAATGTCATGTCACCAACTCTAGCTTAGCTAGGACCAACAATCTAAAAATTGGCTTAGGCAGCTGCTGGTTGTCGTGATTATGGCCTAATTGGCCCCCTTAGGCGCCTGCCTGGCTAATCGGTACTGGGCGACACCTAGTCGGCCAAGGCGGCTGCCTAGCCGCATGAATCGCCTGGGCCACCTAATCCATTTTGTATAAATTGATTGTTAGGTCTTTTGTTTCCCCTTACCCCTTCTCTCTCTCATTGCTTTCCTCTTCTCTCTCTCGCGCACTGCTGCCAACCGTCTCTTGCAGAGTCGCCGTCGCCGCCACTTTCCATTTTTGTCTTAGCCTCTCTTGTCGCACTCCGTCGCCGTCCCTTGTGGACGGTGGACTCGCAGCCATCGACCATCATTCCACTCTCTGGTTTCTGATTCTCTCTCTTGTCTTCCTCAGCCTTTGGTAAGCAATAAGCAAGCAGCAAGTGTTGCTACAATTGTTGCTGCTTGCTGTTGCTTTTGTTTTTGTTATTTAACTTATGTTAATATTTGTTAATGTGTGCTTTGTTTGAATATTTGTTAATGTTTTAAATATTTTAATATTTGCAAGCAGCAAGCATCAAGCGTTGCTACATCATTTGCTGCAGCTTGCTCTATCTGATTCTATTGCTTTGTTAATGTTTCATAAAGCCGTTAGTTAGTTGTGTTTGTTACATTATTGTTGTTGCAGCAACTGCTTCTTCTTGTTGGTTTTGTTTGTTAGCTAGTTGTTTATTTTAACTCAATGTCAATTTACTCAGGAAAAAAAAGAAGAAAAAAGGAAGTCATGTTGGATGGGATTAGGAGTACAGGAGCATCGTCTGATGCCGCCTCAGTTCTTAAAAGAAAGTCAAATGATGTCGGATGGAAGTATGGAATTTTAATTGATTCGAAGAATATGGATAAAGTTAAATGCAAGTTGTGTGATAAAGTTATGTCTGGAGGAGTTTATAGAGTAAAAGAACACATCGGCCACATTTGCGGAAATGTTTCTGCATGGCCAAAATCTTCTCGGATGATAAAGCCAAATGCAAGAATGTTATTGCTAAGGCAAAGCATAAGCAAAAGAATAAGAAGAAAGAGGAAGATTCGATGAGATCCTCTGTTAATATTTCTGAAAAGGGGGCATGATGAAGATGAATTGCAAGAGTTAGGGAGCAAAAAAGCGCCTTGTACTCTTGGCCCTATGGATAAGTTTGCAAGCTCCATCAGTCCTGAAATTTGTTTTGAGTGCTAGAATGATGCAAATGCAACAAAATATTAGTGAAGCACTATTTAAAGAGAGAACACAGACTGTTCGTGGATATTGTGCTAGATGGGTGTACGAAGCTATTGATAATGATAGCTTCAAATTGTTTGTTGAGGCGGTTGGTCAATTTGGGCCAGGTTTCAAACCTCTCAGTCAATACCAATTGAGGAAACCATTATTAAAGGAAAAAGTTGATAGAATGAAAGAGTTACTGAAGAAGCATGAAGAAGAGTGGGCACAAAATGGGTGCTCCATTATGACAGATGTTTGGATCGACAGAAAAAGGAAGAGCATCATGAACCTATGTGTTAATTCTAGCATGGGTACTGCTTTTCTTTCTTCAAAAGAATCATCTGATGAAGCACATACAAGTGAACTCATCTTTGAGTGTGTGAACAAGTGTATTGAGCAAGTTGGGCCACAAAATGTCGTCCAAGTAGTAATTAACAATGCTGCCAACAATCTGGGAGCGTCAAAATTATTGAAGCTGAAGAGGCCAAATATCTTTTGGACATCATGTGCTACTCACACCATCAATTTGATGCTTGAAAGTATTAGAAAAATGCCGAAGTATAAGAAAGTCATTGATCAGGCCAAGAGTTTGACAATTTTCATTTATGCACACCATAAGACCTTGTCCTTAATGAGGTCATTTACAAAGAAGAGGGATATAGTGGGACCAGGAGTCACTAGATTTGCTTCTTCTTTCCTTACTCTGCAGAGTTTGACAGAGAAAAAGGCCTAATTGAGGACAATGTTTACCAGCTCTAAATGGGAGGAGTGTAAATGATCAAAGATTGTTAAAGGGAAAGCAACCTATGCTACTGTGATGAGCATTGATTTCTAGAATGGTGTAACTTTAGGCCTTAAGGTTTTTGCACCTTTGGTGAAGGTGTTTCGAATTATTAATGCAGATAGAAAGCCTTCTATGGACTTTTTATATGGAGAGATTAAGCAAGCAAAGGAAGATATTAAAGAGGTCTCTAAATAATCTTGAGAAGAACTATCAGCCTGTTATAGAGATTATTAAAGCAAGGGTGAAAGATAGGCTAGATAGTCCATTGCATTTTGTGGCTTACCTTTTGAATCCCTACTCCCTTTTCAAGAATAAGAATATACGTCTTGATAATGAAGTGATGGATCGGCTTTTTAATTGTGTGTAGATGTTTTATCATGATGATGATTATTTTGAATTGCAAGATCATGTTATAAATGTTGAGTTGCCAAAGTATACTCGTAAAGAGGGAGCTTTTGGAAAAGTGTAGGCAACTCAAGGATGTGTAAAAAATAATGACAATTATAATCTAGATATAAAATTCCTTTAATCCTTTTCTTAGTTCCTATTGTGTATTAGTGTATAAATTTATTAACTTTATACTTGTTAACTTATGTAGTTACATGGTGGATGACTTATGGAAATCAAACTCCAAACTTGCAATGAATGGCAACAAGGATCCTCTCGTTAACTAATAGTTCATCCAATTGTGAAAGAAATTGGAGCACTTTTGAAGGGATTAGTGTATATTTTAAAACATTTTTAATATTTTAATTTCATTATCCTTATGAAAGTATGAACTATATTTTTTAATATCAATTAGTTATCTATCATTTAAATTGATATTATTTTTATTTTATTTATGTAGATACATACGAAGAAAAGAAATAGACTGGATGTGCATCGATTGAACAATCTTGTCTATGTCTAATTTAATGCGAAACTTATGAACAAACAAAAAAGGGAGAAGGAAAGAATGTTGATGTGCTACTTGCTAGTGATGCCAGTAATGCACAAGGATGGATTGTTGATGGAGGAGATGATGAAGAAGTTGACTCTAGTATGGGGCTCACTTGGAAAGTGGTTGATGAAGCATCCAGAGCAGACGAGATGCTTCAACCTTGAAGCAGTTCTAGGATGAGAGAGCTTCATGAAGATAATTTTCAATTAGAAGAAGAAGATGAGCAAGAATCAATGAAATTGATTTTGAGTCCGGTGAAGATCGTGTGCTGGAAGAAAATGGAGAGGAAAGAGTTCAATTAGGTGTTATTAGTTGGATTCTTCAGATATGGTATATATTGCATTATTGTTGCTTTTGCCTTCTTAAACTCAGAACTGATCTACAACAATTTGTTTTCTCAAGCTTAATTCTATTATTTCACTTATCGTTCCAACTTTGATTTACTTAAAAATAACATTAAATTACATCAAAATGTTAAAAAAAAAAAAAAAATAGTTTTCCTAGGCCCCGTCTAGGCGCTAGGCCCCAATCGAGGGCTCGACTAGCACCTAGCGTATTTTAGAACATTGGTTAGCACAAAGTGAAATAGATGATAATGATGATGATGCTCAATGATCCCATTCCAGACTGCCTTAGATTGAACGGAAGAACCTAAAGGGAGATCAAGATAATTAGAAGGGAGACCACCACTTTACAACCTAAGGAAGCCGCTATATCCTCAATGTCCAGAACTTCCACTATCACTAGAATCTCACTCTCAGCAGAGTTGACCTTCAAGCCTGAGACGGCTTTAGAGGCTCTCCTAATTCGTCTAATGAAATACAACACATTACAAAAAAGAGTGAAGTTCCACAACAATTTTTAATGTCTTCCACAAACAAGTCCTTACCTATGAGTTAAAAATAATCCAGAACAGAGGTGGCAGTACCCATGTAACTCTGAATAAAGCTATTATAATTGCAAGCCATTGAACAACATAAAAATAGGGGTGATTCATTAACTTCCCATTCTCCTAGCACATATTAAAAAAGCAATCAGCTATCTCATGCCTGCCCTACCTCAAGTTATCTAAAATGTGTATTGATCCATGTGATAATGCCCACCCAAAGAAAGGTGACGTGGAACATCCAGCCCAAAACAGTCCGAAAGAAGCCAGATGAGCCTTTCGATTTCCCATTGTAATTAGGATGCCTTTCAGTTTTCCTACTGCAATTAGGATTTCCTATTGCAGTTAGAATTTCAGTTTTAGCTTTCTACTTCAATTAGAATTTCTGTTTTCTACTTTAGTTATGATTTGACTTTGTTTTAATCTTCCTGATTCAGCTAGGAATTCCACTTCCTGATGAATTAAAGTTTAGGGTAGCCTATAAATATTTTTGTTCCTAAGTATTAGAAAGCAGCTTTAGAATAATATCAGATTTCTTCTCTTAAATTCGATTTCATCTTCAATTTCAACGTGAAACTGGTTTAAATCACTTCCTACGTTGCGTCAGTTGGTACCAGAGCAAGCAAGCTCACCCAGTCTGATGGCCAGTGATGACAACGTTTGTGGCGGCGATTCCCTTGGTGGTGATTGGGGAACTGAGGCCTCAGATCCTGAGGAGGCATTGAGGGCCATGGAGAATAGGATGGATCTCCAATTCCAGCGCCTAGAGTGGTGTTTTGAAGAGATGGCAGATTGCCAAGACACCTTAGCCCTAAGTGCCAATAGAGATCAAGAAAATGAGGTGCTACCTACAGGAGATGAAGTTGCTCATGCGTGTGGTAGTCATTTCGGCAGAAATGGTCCTGCAAATCAATGAAGGCAGCCTGCCTATGATGATGATATAGAAGATGAAGACCTGGAGGAACCTGTGAGAAACTATTGCAGGAATAATCAGTATAATAAAGGTCACCGGAGAAACGCTTACGAGGACAGAGATGAGTTCAAGTTGAAGGTAGGCATTCCATACTTCAGTGGTAACCTAAATATCGAAGAATTCCTAGACTGGATTGCTGAAATTGACAGGTTCTTTGAATATATGGAAATACCTGAAGATAGGAGAGTAAAGCTGGTGGCGTGTTGATTAAAAGGGGGTGCTTTCGCCTGGTGGAATAGAGAGCAGACCCAAAGGGAAAGAGAGGGTAGACCTCCAATTCGAACCTGGTTCTGAATGAAGCAACTACTAGAAAGAGATTTTCTTCCTCCTGATTATGATCAGATTTTATTTCAGCAATATCAAAGATGTCAACAGGGACAGCGGACTGTCCATGAATATACTGCTGAATTTATGAGGCTGTCAGAGTGGAATGACTTAAGAGAAAGTAAGGGACAGCAAGTGGCTAAGTACCTGGACGGTTTGAAGGCAACCATGAAAGACTGTATAGGGGTACAAGTGGGGCGAACTATAGCTGAAGCCAAGAATATAGTGTTGAAGGCAGAGTTGATGTTGCAGGAAAAGGCGCGGACTGATTATTCACGTAAGATGTATGCTGATCCATACAAAGCAATAGCTGGCAAAGACAGTAAAACATAGTCCCAAGGAAATCAAGTCCGTGCTGACCGATATAGGAGGATAAGTCTGCAGGTAAGCAGAAGGTCACAGAAGCGAAGGAGGCACAAAAAAGGTTTAACCCCTATGCAAGACCTACCTCAAGAAAGTGTATTAGGTGTAACCAACCAAGACATCGATCGAATGAATGTCCTCAAAGGAAGGCAGTCCATGTAGTTGAACATAGAGAAGAGCAAGATGTTGCTGAGATATGCTGCTCCAATGGAGAGGATATTGAATACGAAGACAACTGTGATGATACTGTTTTCAGCTATGTGGTCCAACAAACAATGTTGGCACCAAAGACAAAAGATCCTAGCAAGCGTCATCAACTGTTCCAAACTAGGTGTACCATCAAAGATCGGGTATTTGATGTTATAATTGATAGTAGCAGAGAGGAGAACATTATAGGGAGATAGACGATGGAGAGCTCGCGACTACTAGTTGAGAAACATCTCGCTCCTTATACTATTGAGTAGATTAAAGTTGCAAAGAAGGTCCACATGACAGAACACTGTAAGGTACCCTTTTCCATAGGCAAATATTGTGATGAGATTTATTGTGATATTGTGGATATGGATGCTTGTCATATTTTGTTGGGTAGACCTTGGCAGTATGATGCAAATGCTCAACATTCTGGGAGGAATAATGTGCATAGGTTCAAGAAGGGAGGAGTAAAATATACTTTGCTACCACTTCGTCCTAAAACTTCTAAAGTGGAGGGGCGAACCTTCCTTACCATCGCCCAATTCGAGCAAGAGAAGGAGGAAGCAATTAAAGAGTCCAAGGTGGTACATATAGCAATTGTGAAACAAGTTTTGTTGAATGGAACAGGGCAGGAACTAGGTGAGTATCCCAAACTGATGAAAACATTGTTGGAAGAGTTTAGAGAAGTAATGCTAGATTACCTACTCGACGGAGTACCACTAATGCAAGATATTCAACATCACATTGATTTGATTCCTGGCACTAGTTTACCAAACCTACCCTACCCCACTACTGAATGAGTCCAAAAGAGAGAGATTTTCAAGAGGAAAGTGGAAGGGTTGTTGAGAAAGGGCCAAATTCAAGAGAGCATGAGTCCTTGTGCAGTTCCAGCATTGTTGACTATGAAGAAAGATGGTAGTTGGAGGATGTGTATAGATAATTGAGTAAATAACGAGATAACAGTTGAGTACAAATTCCCAATTCCGAGACTAGATGACATGTTGGACAGATTGCATGGTGCTAAGTGGTTTTCAAAATTAGACTTGAGAAGTAAATACCATCAAATTCGAATTAAACCGGGAGATGAGTGGAAAACGACCTTCAAGACTAAGGAGGGGTTGTATGAGTGGTTGGTGATGCCATTCAGGTTGACTAACGCCCCAAGCACATTCATGAGATTGATGAACCATGTACTAAAACCTTTTATTGGAAAATTTGTGATTGTATATTTTGATGATATCCTAATTTATAGTCGATTCGAGGAAGAGCACCTTTCGCACTCGAGGGAAGTACTAACAATCTTGCAAGAGAATAAGCTGTATGTGAACCTAAAGAAGTGCAGTTTCATGACAGATAAACTCTTGTTCTTGGGATTTATTGTTAGTGATGAGGGGATACAAGTAGATGTAGAAAAGACCTAAGCCATTAGAGAGTGGCCAACCCTGAAAACTATCAATGAGGTGTGGTTTCCAGGGATTGGAAACTTTCTACAGGCATTTTATACGCAACTTTAGTAGTATCACCACACCCATAACCAAGTGTTTGAAGAAGGTGAAATTCCATTGTGGAGAGGAAGCTGACACTAGTTTTGCTGTGTACTGTCCCAATATTGGCGCTGCTAGATTTTGACAAGATGTTTGAAATGGAATGTGATGCCAGTGGAGTAAGGATAGGGGCAATCATGTCCCAAGAGAAGAGGCCCATAGCATACTTTAGTGGGAAATTGAGTGAAGCAAGGCGGAAGTGGAGCAGATATGACAAGGAATTCTATTTTTTCGTCCAAGCTTTCAAATCGTGGGAGCATAATCTAGTTGGGCGAGAATTTGTTCTGTACTCAGATCAGCAACCTTTGATGTACTTGAATAGCCAAAAGAGAATCAACAATGATATGCATGCCAGGTAGTCTCAATTTTTGCAAAAATACACTTTTAAACTGAAGCACAAGTTAGAAGTGTAGAATAAAGTGACGAATGCTTTAAGTAGACAAGCAGTCTTATTACTAACAATGAGGATAGAAGTTGTGGGTTTTGAACTACAGAAGTGGGGGAGCTAACAACCTATAAATAGGGATGCAAATAGAGTAGAAGGCAGGAAATATTTGGGTGAATATTAAGGGAGAGCATGGACCTCTCGAATGTCCATTTTTCTTTCATTCTGTTAATTTTCCAGCCGTGTAATTCCCTTTTATTCTCAGTAATTAAAGCTAGACTATTATCAATAGTCTATCAGATTGATGAGAGGGAAATGGTTGAATTCAAAACATCTCCAACCAACAGACTTCAATAGCTTTATATAGCTACTCTATAGAAAATAACAAACGACCAAAAAAAAACAACCAGCGGAAAATACAAGTAAAATGTAAAATAGGCTAATTACTATTTTAGCCAAAAAAACCCTTGGGTCCTAACAAGGTGGTGCTCCCATTCTCCAAATAGCCTTCCAAGGAAACCCTCTCCCCACTCCAACACTAAGTGCCTCATAGAGAGACAAAATTAAAGTCCATTCCCCTTGATGGGCACCATGCCCAGCAATCTTCACCTGCTTTATAATGGGCTAACATAAACTAAGACAACAAATACAAACATGGAGTTAATTTCCTAATCTTGGAAATTATGCCTAAACAGTGGTGACCAAAACAATGTCCCCCAAGGAGAAATAATCCTTTCTCGAAACCTCTCCAACCCTTAGCTGATTCAAAAAGGTCTGAAAAACTTGTGCCGCATCAACTATCAAACAAAAATTTAACTCTAGAACCATCCTTTAAAATAAAATATAACTACAGAAATATTACTTGTAAATGTAAAAATTCTCTTTCATCTTGGGGGAGCCTAGACAAAGGAGTTCCATATCAAGTAGGCAACTGCCAAAAAGTATGTTCAGAACATAAGATAACAGTTAATGTAACTAAAGATTAAAAAGTTCCATTTCCTTAACAAATAAAAAGAAGATGCAAAGACAGAACATAGCCGATTAAGACAAAAAAAAAGTTAGAAAAAAAAAAAGCCAATACATGAACATTGATAATAGCACAACTAACCAAATTTTAAGCTTCCAGTAGACAAAGTTGATCTGAATAGAAAATAAACATGAAGCACTCAATTACACGAGGATTTCCATGAATTACACAAAGGGAAAATGCACCTGCAGATGTCTCGCAGCATTTTCAGTCTCCTACGCCAGCTGAGTTTTTTTTTCTGCCCACTCAGATGGATCAAATAGTATAAGGATCCCATCTCCATGTATTCAGTAACCATTGACAAATGTGGTGGTTTTGTGCAAGCACCCAGAAATAAGATGACTGCCAAAGAAGAAGCACCAGTTGCTCAAAAACAAGTTCTTTTTATTTTCTCATTATTATTTTATAAGTCCATTATAGGCATATAATTATATTGTTGCATAATGGGCACATGGTGTCCTTGTACATGGCTGAATGTGTTAGCCTAGGGCTGGGACACAGACAGACCATCATACATAACCCATTTTGTTACTGCAAATACCATAGTAACTTTGGCACCTGCAAATGTTAGTTCTGTTCATCAAGGTAGCAGCCTGGCTAGAATATAGAGATATAGGCTAAAGTTTAGCCCTTGGAGGTATAGCAGTGTATATACCAGATATATTTAAGTAAGATAAACAGGGAATTCTGGGGTTGTGCAGAATGATGCCTTAAGTCAGAGGTTTTCCCTAACATGTTACTTGAGTAAGAACTTAGGTGTCAGGGAGGCAAAGTGGCCAACTTGACTGGGAGAGGCAGTTCTCATTTCAATCCTACTAGGAATGAATATCTAAAGGATAAGAACTATACCCGTAAGAGTTCAAAAATTGTTCAGATTCAGTTTATCCTTATTGTCAGTAGAAACCAAACCCTAGGAGAAACTAATGGTTGTGCTCTATGTATTTGAGGGTTCTAACCCTAGGAGGGCCATGATAATTCAACATACACAGAATTGCGAAGCCCATAATATGCCTTTTCTCCTATCTAGTGTTGTTGCTTTGTTGTTGATCCCCTTTCCACATACCTACAGAATATAATTACTAAATACTCACACCAGCAATCTAAAATTCTCAGATTGATATCCTGAAATAAAAAGAGCAGAAATCCCAACAGCAACTTCAGTATACAGAAATTTGTTCCTTAAAATTCTTCTATTTCTATGTTCAGCATAATTTATTTCCCAGAGCAACTCATATAGGGTTTCCTACATTTCCATCAAATGCAGAATCTTTTGAAGAACATATCACATATTAAAGGTATAATATGACAAGAAGGTGGTGAAGAAAAGTACCATTTGGGTGACGGAGGCGGCTGGATGGAAAAAAATAATAATGAAACAAAAACAGAAAAGCTTAGTTAGAAAGGATACCGATACTTGTTTACATATAAAAAAGAATCATGTTAAGAGGATAAGGAACAAATATACCTGAGGATGGATATTTCATTGCAAAAGTCCTGCATATTTTCAGCAGTCAGATCTTGCTCCAAGAAAACCTTGATCGCTACATCTGTTCCATTCCAAATGCCACGGAAAACCTCTCCAAAGAACCCTGCACATTAAAAAGAAAGAAACATAAATACATATTTAACTAAACTGGCAGACAGGCATCATCTAAGTCAAAAAGTAAAGTGAAAATATGATATAGAACTAAAATAACCATCAGTCTTCAACATTACACACCATGCATCAGATAGAAATGCCAAATTGACAACATTTAGAGTTAAAAGATAGCACCACGGTCATGCCCAGATGGTTTTTTGAACCTTTGAAATCAAAAAAGAAAAAAATAATAACAAGGAATACGATCTTGCAGTTATCATTGCCCACTAAAAAGCCTTCCAGCAAAAAGCATAAGACTTATCCCAACAAGGGATCTCACATTTAATCAAACTGAAGACACTATTTTAATGGCTTCTCAAGGAACTCTATAATTCGCATCCTGCCCAATTTGTGAAAGACTTTAGGCTTTCGTTCTCTTGATAATAACACTGGTCACACTCTCGGCAGCTTTATCATTGGTTAATAATAACTGTTTCTCATTGCTATATTACTCAATCCTGAATCCAACTCACAAAACAGTTTATATGAGAATCCTATTTATGGACAGGAATAGCAAAAGAACCGGGGAAGCTGGGTTCAGTTCCCATCCTGCCACTCACCTGATGGAACATGCCTCATGGTGTTAATCTGGATAAGTGAAATCCCATTGAAGCAGGGAGAGGATGGAATAGGCAACCCCAGGCTCAACATCTATTATCCATTATAGAAAACTGTAATACATATAGAAATTACTAATAAAGATCTTTAGTTTATTCACTTTGTATTTTGTTGTATATAGGCTCCACTTATGAGATATTTGAGTCTATCCATGGAAGAATATGGCAGTGGGTATCCAAGGAAGCTGACAACTGAAGAAATGAAAGACAATGCGTCAAGGTGTAAGAGCTTAGAATCCAGTTGCCTATAAAGTTAGGGAAAAAATAGGAGGAAAATGGTAGCTCAACAATTGTTGAAATTAATATAAGCTTTTTGATCTAGTTACCTTCTGCAATCATGTCATTGATAGGCTTAGTCCCAAAGGATTTGTGCAACACAGTGAATTGCAAATAACATCTACAATGTGAAGTGGGGCAAGGGGGATAAGAAGTCAAGCAGCATGAACCAAGAATAGGAAGCAGGATCACTAGTTGGGTTGATGTGCAGTGGGGGCTCTAACATATTTTTTTTTAAAATAAGTGAGCGCATGTTATTAAGGAAATCAAGAGAGAAATACAGCTATCTTTAGAAAAACATCAGCCCCACCCACCAATGACCCAGTAAAAGAGAGATCCATAAAAACCCACTGCCCCAGCATGATTGCTAATTTTCATCACTATTTGCAAATCAAAAGAGACGTCTGGTTTTTTAAAAATCCAAATCATTGAAGCAACACAAATAACAGATATCTATTAATACTAATCTAATCCAGGTAAAAGAGCCAAAGGGGGTACATCCATGTTGGCCACACAACCACTACCTGGTACATGATTATCTCCTAGGTACATATAAGCTTTCATCCAATTGTCCAAAAACTTACAGAGGTAGTACAGACTGTTAGAAATTATCTGAAGTAGGTGTGTGAGTTAAATTTAAATACTCTAGTTTAATTCAATGAGTTGGAAACCCAATAGGCATGGCCACCCAAGAGACACATTAACTAGGAACTACAAAAATTCATAAATCAGGAACTAAAAAAGATTTGCCTTCAAATACTAAAATATTCCTAATGAAAATAAATAACAAATACTATTATATATTGGGCATCTAGATCTGAGGTTCAAAAGCACTTGGTTTCAATTGGTTAGTGCAAAACTGTAAGGGAACAAGATTGAATCCGAGCTAAGTGAATCCCGAAGGTAGAGTGGCTTGATCCCTTGCACAGTGGGAGGCCCTAACAATCTTCAAGAAGCATCATTGCGCCTCTTAGCAAGAGATTTGACATTTGATTCACTAGTTTTAGTTCTGGTATTTTCTAACTGTTGCAGTTTCATTTGTGGTTGTTTTTTCAAACATGGACATAAACATGGAATATCGTATTATTGTATATTTCAATATAATGCACACGCTATTTAAGATAAAGGACATTTTAATGAATTGATAAAATATTAAATACCAATAACAAAGTAAATTGGAAAATGAATCCTAAAAATGACGTTTACCTAATTGTTGTTATTAATACTTCCATTGTACTCTATTACAATTTTTTTCCTCGAACACATTGCTTTCTTATATCAGGAAACAACTGTGTTATTCTTCCAATTTTTAATTCACTGATGAAACAATTAAATTAAAAATAAGCCAGACGAGCCTTAGATAAGAAAACCATGTCATTCACTTAGTGAACATGAGTAACTCCCAAAGGTACTCTCACCCACTTATGAACCTTAGATTTTATAGATAACCTTCTACATCCGAGAGCAATATCCTGGAGAAATGAGCCATTAGAGTGAAAAAAAAAAAAGGAGGAACTATTCATCTCGGTCCCAAACTAATCCTTACCAAAGTTACTATGTCAATTATATGCTGTGATGGTAACTCTATATTCAATAGCTATGCATTAGGTCATGTACTGAATCAATAAACCTGTAAAGGAACTCCCAAGTCAAATATATGACATTGGAAATTTATTAAAATTCATGCTCACCAATCCCAACACGAGTTCCAACAGTCAGTTCTCTGTAATCAATATTCCATTCCTGAAATGGCAATAGAGGTTTATTTTGGAACAGGGGCAATTCCAGTACTTTGTTCCAAGTTGAGACTGCTTCATCACTTTGCTGGTAGTCTGAACTCCCACCTATTTCAGAAGTCTGACTACTAAATTCATGTGGGGACGAAGGTAATGATATTGCTTTTTGAGAGCCCATCTGCTCCCTCGGATGAGCATATAAAGAAGACCTTCCACCCGATATTTCATCACCATCATGATGCTCAAAATCAGAGACCTGAAGTGGTGCACCAGGATATTAAACACAAAAAAAGTCCATGATATAAAGATCATTAGAAAAATCCAAACTGGAAGAAAATTTTAAAGTTCAAATTGCTTCACGTATGCTTTATGTCAGGTTGAACTCAATGTAAGCTTACTAAAAATAAAAATAATAAAAACTAGCCCAGATGCTTACCAACCACAATCAGATTAATGTAAGTACAAAGAACAATATGAAATCAGCAAAAGAAGACATGAATGCATTACTAAAAGATAATGAACAAAGTCAAAGAAATGAAGGTCACTGCACCTAAAACCAAGAAGAAAACTAGATTAACAAGTTTAGCCAAATCCTACTAAGTTATCTTCATTTATCCCTTTGACTTGCACATTTTGTTTCAAAGAACTTGCCCCAACCTAGACAAACATGAAGCAATCTGAGTCTGGTGTTCAGCTCAATGTGGACCAGATTGGCCATCGTCCGTCTAGTTGATGTAAACTGGAAATCAAAATCTTTAAACATCTCATTTTATTTTTCCACTTTTGCCATCCCTAAAAGTTAAATAACTATTCTCAATCACGTAAAATTTCAATTTTTAAATAAATAAATAAACAAACAAATTATAAGCAATATATACCATAAAGGGAGGAGCACACATTGATCACCATAATCAAAAGTTTATAACAAAAATACTTTAAGAAAATTGTACATATTACCACCCCAAGTAAATTAATTGAAGCGTTTAGACAAACTACAGGAAAAAAGATTTAAACATGTTGGAATTTACATGCATGGACTGCTCTTTCCTTCAGTGGCTGATATTGATTTGTTTCTTATTTAGTTTGTTTCCTTTTACTGTTGTTCTGATTTGTTTCCTTTATTCTTGTTGTTTTATTTATTTCCTTGTATTACTAGTAGTTCGTATCTGGTACAATCTTTCCATATTGTAGATATTTCCTAAGGTTGTTTAGGCATGTTTCTCTTCTTGGAAGATTGCCTAACTTAGAATTAACGTTGTACATATTTTGTAACCTACGGATGAATGAAGTGAGATTGGATTTTCAGTTCTTTGGTTCTTTCTTTCAACATGGTATCAGAGCCATAGTCTGATCCAATCCATTTTTCCGATTGCTTGAAATCAAAATTCTTTGATTCAAGCTCGTCCTCTCCTGGTTATTTGAAACCGATTTGCGCATTATCCTTCCCTTCAAATCTTTTTTATAAATTGAATCCATGAGTGAAACCAATGAGTTCGGAAATACCAACGAAGGTACGAATGAGGTTACCCTTTCTGGAAACTCCGGTAGATATAAGCTGCGTTTAGGCTGACTGGCAAGAATAATCTGAAGTGGTCCCAGTTGGTCAAGACTTTCCTTAAAGGCAAGGGAAAGCTGAGCCATTTACTCAGCATTGGACCAAAGGAGGATGATCTAACATATGACGTGTGGGACAAAGAGGACTTACTAATCATGTCTTGACTCTAGAACTCAATGGTTCTAGAGATTAGTGACACAGTGATATTTCTCACTACGGCTAAGGAGATCTGGAACGCGGTGAGGATGACTTATTCCAAGGTAAATGATGCTGCCCAAACCTATGAAATCAGAACTAAAGTAATAGCCACCAAACAAGGAACGCGGTCTATAACCGAGTATGCAAGTTTATTGCAAACCTTGTGGCAAGAGTTGGATCATTATCAGTGTATCCAAATGAAGTGTAGTGAAGATGCTGCCATTCAAAAGAAGTGCGTGGAAAGAGAGAGGACGTATGACTTCCTTGCTGGCCTTAATGCAGAATATGATGCAGTGAGAGTCCAGATTCTCGATAAGTTTCAGTTTCCATCTTTAAATGAAGCAATTTTGATTGTTAGGGCCGAGGAAAGTAGAAGAGGAGTAATGCTCGAAGTGTAGCCTATGGAAAACTCAGCTTTATTATCCCTAAAAGGTGGTCTCGGTCAGGAGAAATTTACTAGAGTGGAAAAATGAGGAACAAATTTCACCAGGATCACAAATAAGGACAAATTATGATGTACCTTCTGCAAAAAGCCCAAACACATAATTGATAGGTGCTGAAAACTTCATGGTAAACCAGAAAAGGGGGGACAATCAAAGGGGTAGGCTTATGTAGCAAATGGTAAAACTAGTGCAGAGAATGAGCCTACAAAATGGGTAAATTCGGTGGAGCTGTTGAGGAAGGAGGAGATTCAGAAGTTAAGAAGCCTGTTGGATTCCATTGAGAAGAAATTAGGTGCAAATACTAGTGCTTCCAACTTAGCCTTCACAAGTATATCTTCTACCTCATTTAATTTACATACTTCATACAAGGTTTTTAAACATACTTGGATTCTTGACTCTGGGGCAACCGATCATATGACACCATTTCCTACAATTTTTTTGACCTATAAACCATGTCCCAGTGCCAAGAAAATTATGCTAGCCGATGGATCCTTCACAACCATGGCAGGTCAAGGAGATATTCTCATTGACAGAAACCTAATCCTAAGAGATATTCTTCATGTCCCTAAACTTTGTACCAATCTAGTTTCTATCCAAAAAATGACCCATGATTCTGACTATTGTGCCATCTTCTATCCTTCATTTTGTGAATTTCAAGAAAAGGAATCGAGGAAGATGATTGGGTGTGCTAGGGTAAATGATGGTCTCTATCATCTTGAAGATCTAAGTGGAAAAAATAATAGAGGATAGTTTCCAGTTTCATTTTTAGCTCAATCCAATAAAGATGTAATTTGGCTACATCATTTCCGTCTAGGGCATCCAACTTTCAAAGTTCTTCATGATATGTATCCCTCTTTGTTCAAGGGATTAGATGTTAAGAGTTTTCAGTGTGATGTGTGTGAGTTGGCTAAACACAAAAGGGCCTCTTTTCCTCTTAATAATAATAAGAGTTCTCACCCTTTTAACTTGATCCATAGTGGCATTTGGGGCCCATCTTCAATCCCAAATTTATCTGGAACTAAATGGTTTGTGGTGTTTGTTGATGACTGCACACGGATGACTTGGCTTTATCTCTTAAAGTCTAAGTTCGAAGTGTGCACTAAATTTCCCAGTTTTTGTAAGATGATCAAGACTCAATTTGGAACTGAAATCAAAAGGATAAGAACAGACAACATGTGGTTATGACGAGGAGTTATATGGATGATCCATTGGCCTCGGACACAAGGGGGTAATGGCTGGGATGCATCAAGGAAATGATTGGATGTTGATTGGACTTGCTGCGAGGATGTAGACAGCAGGCCACATGGATGCGATTGGGTGCATTGCATGGCACAATGTGATAGGCCGAGTTACGTGGGAGGATTGTGTTGCTAGTTTTGAAAGGTTTCATAGTTATTCGATTGGTTGGAGGCAGGGATCAACTTCTTCAAATTTGTAATTGTACCCTTGTAGATAAGGATAGAATGCACATTTATGTCTTTTGAACATAAGTCTAAAGGTTATATGTAGAAAGAAAAGAAGAAAGGAAAGCGGTATTCTCATATGATTTTATTGATATGAGCAAAAATATTTATACAAGAGATACCCTAAGAATTCTCTTAGATTACATCGCTATTATCTAGATTTCCTTATATCTAGGACTAGATTACAACACTATTTAAACTTACAACAAAAAGATAAAATAAAAGATAAAACAAATAAATAAAACACTAAACTCTAATTATCTAATTATCTCCAAGTCTTCTTGTCTTGAAAGACTCCTTGGCTTGAAAGACTTCTTTATTCTTCAACACTCTCCCTTAAGTTGGTGAATGGATATCTACCATTCCTAACTTGCTTACTAGCTCGTCAAAGCGCCTAATGGGCAATCCTTTAGTAAGGATGTCTGCCACCTGTTGATTAGATGAAACATAGGAGATGTGTAGCAATCCATATTCCAATTTTTCTTTAATAAAATGCTTGTCAATCACAATGTGTTTGGTTCAATCATGTTATACCGAGTTATGGGCAATATTTATTGTTGATTGGTTATCACATAATAGCTCAATGGGGTGTTGTATTTGAATCTTCAAGTGTTCCAAGAGTTATTTTTAGCCACAAAAGTTCACACACACCAAGGGCCATAGCCCTGAATTCAATCTCAGCACTTGATCTTGCTACCACCCCTTGTTTTTAACTCCTCCAAGACAACAAATTACCCCCTAAGAACGCATAATATCTAGTTGTGGACCGTCTATCCACTAGAGAGCTTCCATAATCTGCATCTGTGCAACCTTGAACCTTTAGATTAGCTCCTGGTGCAAACAATATACCTTTTCCTGGTGTAGCCTTTAGATAATGAAGAATTGTTCTTACTGCCTGCATGTGTTCCTCATTGGGGCTATGCATGATTTGACTTACTAGGCTGACTCCAAATGCTATGTCTCCCCTAGTATGTGAGAGGTATATCAACTTACCCACCAATCTTTGGAATTGCCCTTTATCTATTGCTTCTCCAGATTAATTTTCCAGCAACTTAATGTTTGGATCTACTGGAATCTGTGCTCCTTTTCCTCCTAGCAGACCGGTCTCAGCCAATAAGTCAAGTGTATACTTACGCTGAGATAGGAATATCTCTGTTTTGGAGTAGGCTACCTCAATCCCTAAGAAGTATTTGTCTTCCAAGGTCCTTAATTTCGAATTCCTTAGCAACCTTTTGTTTTGGGCCTTCTTGTTCAACTTCATCATTACTTATCACAACAATATCATCAAAACATAAACCAATAAAGCTGTTACCTTATTTCCTGTATGTTTGATGAAGAGAGTGTGGTCCCCTTGGCTTTGATGGTACCCCATAGTATTCATTGCTGTAGAAAATTGCCCAAACCAGGCTCACGGGGACTGCTTGAGTCCATATAATGTCTTCTTCAACCTAGACACCTGTCTTGATTTGTTCTGTGAAAAAACTAGAGGTAATTCCATGAACACCTCTTCCTTTAAATCCCCATGTAAAAATGCATTTTTAACATCCAATTGTTGCAACTTCCACCCTAGATTAGCTGCTAATGATATGAGTACTCGAACAGTTGTCATCTTAGCTATTGGGGCAAAGCTCTCAAGGTAATCAATCCCATAGGATTGAGAGTAGCCTTTGGCAACTAACCTTGCCTTGTATCTTTCAAGGGTACCATCAGCTTTATATTTTAGATTGAAGATCCACCTGCAACCCACAGGTCTAACTCCCTTGGGTTGAGACACTAATTCCCACGTTTGGTTCTTGTGGAAAGCCCTCATCTTTTCTAACATGGCTTCCTTCCAATTTGGATCCTTTAGTGCCTCCTCCACTAATTTTGGAATAACAATAGAATCTAGGGATGTTAAGAAGCTTATGTGGGTAGGAGAAAGACAATGATAGGATAGGAAATTGGCTAAGGGATGTTTAGTGCAATTTCTGACTCCTTTTCAGATTGCAATTGGAAGGTCCAAATCAGTAAATTCTAGTTCTGGCAGGTTTGTATTTGTTTCTCCAGGTATGTGTTCTTCCATGCTTGAATCAAGGGCTGCAATTGGTGTGGGCTGTGGACCATCACTAGGCTATCTTCTCTTGTACACATAGGGGGATCCTTTGTAGCTGTTAGAAGAATACAGCTGCTGGTTTGTTGGATCAGGCTCCGTTGGATGAAGTGAAGAGGCTGTTAATAGAGTGAACTGAGGAGAGGAAGGCTGGGATGGCTTCGGGAGTTGATGGATAGCATCGATAGTTGTTTCTAGAAGGGAGAATAGGCTGTCCAGATTGGTTTCAGATTGATTATCCTCCCCTTTAGGCTAAGAGTCAAAGAAGGGTTGAGACTCAATGAAGGTTACATCTTTAGAAACATAGATTTTTCGTGAAAAAGGGTTGTAACACTTATAGCCCTTTTGGGTTGGAGAATATCCAATGAACACACACCTTTTTGCTCTAGGGTCTAGTTCGTCCCGATGAATTTTTGGTATGTGAACAAAGCATACACATTCAAAAACTTTGAGAGGCAAAGGAGAATGCAACTTTAGGTCCGGGTAAAAATCGGTTAGACATTGGAATGGACTTCAATTATTAAGAACCTTGGATCGGACCCTATTAATTACATAAGTGGCTGTCAAAATAGCCGTCCCCCATAGATATTTAGGAACATTGTGATAATGAAGAATGGCTCGAGTGACATTAAGGAGATGTCTCATTTTCCTTTCAGCCACTCCATTTTGTTGTGAAGTGTCTATGCATGAAGATTCATGGCCTATCCCCGCATTTTGGAAAAAATGATATAAGTGAGCATTGAAATAATCCTTTGCATTATTTGTCCTAAATTTTTTAATTGGAGTTCCAAATTGAGTGTGGATCACTTTGCAAAAATAGGGCAGAACAGTCCCAATGCTAGCCTTATCTTTTAAAAGAAAAATCCAACACATTTAGGTGCAATCATCTATAAAAGAAACAAATCACTTTTCCCTAGAATAGTTTGATATTTTTAAAGGACCCCAAACATCTGAATGAATTAAAGAAAATGGTTTTGATGAAAGTTTATTGCTAATGGGATAAGAAGATCTATGATGTTTTGCCATAACACACACATCACATTGAAAGTTGCTAGAATCAAGAGTTTTAAGTAAAGTAGGGAACATTCCCTTCAATAGACTAAAAGGAGGGTGATCTAGATGGAGATGGTGAAGCCAAATTATAGCTCGATCAGATGCTAAATTTTAGGTTGAGTAGGTTGCCTGCAGGTTGTCTTCTTTAGGAAAAAAACTCCTCCCTTGTAGGATGTATAGCCCGTGTTGCTCTTTAGCCACACCAATCGTACTCCCCGTATTCATGGCCTGAAATTACATGCATATGGAGAGAAAATAACATTGCAATTGAGATCTTTTGTGAGTTGTTTTATGGAGATAAGGCTTAGGGTTAAATCTGGTACATAGAGTACCTGATTTATTGATAAATATGGGCCAAAACTCACTTTGCCTTTTCCTTTAATGGGAATGGAGGTCCCATTGGCAATAGTGATTTGTTTGGTTGTTTCAAAAGGCTCATAGTTCTCAAAAACATGGAAATTGGGTGTCATATGGTCAGTAGCTCCTGAATCCAAGATCCATGTATTATTCATATCAGTATTGGAGGCTAAAAAAGGAGTAAAATACACTTGTTTACCTTGTTGTGCAATAGAGCAAGATGCACCTCCATCTTGGATGGTCTTTAAGAACTCTTTCAACCTGTTTATCTCCTCTTTATTGAGCTGGTTGAGATCTGCTCCAAAACTAGTTATTTCTTCCTTTCTTTGATTCTTTCTCTTGCTCCTTGTTTGAAAGATAGCTTAGTGGATAGTTTTTTGGATTACCTTGAGTCCTCATATTTTGAAACCCACCAATTAGACTAAGAACCACTTCCTTCCCATGTAACTTGAAGCACGTCTCTTTGGTGTGCCGAGGCTTGTTGTAGTAAGTGCACCACTGTCCTTAACGTCCAGAAGCCTTGGTTCGGGCTGCTGATGGTTTTCATGTTTTTCCTTCTACCCCTTCCTTAGTATTGGATAGGAGTGCTGACCCTTCCATGTTAGATCCACTAGGCATAACACCTCTCCTATTTTCTTCACTCCTCACAATAGCAAACACCTCATTTAAATTAGGCAGATTATCTTTACCAAGAACTTGTATACGAACTTGATCAAACTCGGGATTTAGGCCTGCTAGGAACTCCACTATTCGGTCTCTTTCAAGGATTTGATAGAGGGTGGCAGTGTCTTCTTTGCATACCATCTTAATAGCTTGATATTGGTCAAGCTCTAACCATAAGCCTCTCATCAGATTGTAATACTCAGTGGCAGACAATTGGCCTTGTTTTGCAGCATTAATCTTTGTTTTAACATCAAAGATCACTGAGGCATATTTGACCTTTGAGAAAATTTGTTGAATAGTCTCCCAAATCTCTCGGGCAGTGCTAAGGAACCTAAAGTTCCGACTGATTTCAAGCTGCATCGTACTCCACAAACATCACATAATGCGTGAATCCTCAACATCCCAAGTGTTAAAGTTGGGATCTTCTTCTGCGAACTGTTAGTAAGTCACCAGGAAAGGATGACTGATCCACTGAAATTCCTTCCCCAGTGGTGATGGTTGGAGTGGAGGAGCGTCTGTCCGAAGGTTTCTAACATGGCTACCAAGGAGAAATGACACAAAGGAGGCTGTAGAAGTTTTTGATTCAATTGATATAATGGTTTGGCAGTAATAGGAACATGGAAGAATAGTTGTGGCGGAAGAGCAAGGCAGATTGATAGTGTGGCAGGAACCTTGTGCAATGAAGGCACGTTGAACACAAGAATTTAGACACCAAGGACGGGCTAAACAGATGTCAAAGGTCCAATTTGGAGCAACCGAAAGCGAAAGGGTGGCAGATGTGCTGTCACGCGTCGACGCCTGAGGTCGGAGGCGATCTGGACGGCAACATGTGGGGGCGCGTGGGGGCTCCGTTGGTGGCGGGTCTCTGGTGGTCGGCCGATCTAATGACGACAAACCCAATGGTAGTGGTGGTGCAGGTAGACAGTGGCTAGACACTGATGTTTCGACCTGGACAGAAGCAGTGATGAGAAAGGAAAAAAAAGGGTTTTTAGGGTTCTTCTCACTAGTGCAAAGAAGGCACTCGAATAGAGTAATGAAGGCCCTAGGGTTTACTGTATTAGCCTATTAACAAGGCTCTGATACCATGTAAAGCGGTATTCCCGAATGATTTTATTGATATAAGCAAAAATATTTATACAAGAGATACCCTAAGAATTCTCCTAGATTACATCCCTATTATCTAGATTTCCTTATATCTAGAACTACATTACAACACTATTTAAACTTATAACAAAGAGATAAAACTAAAAGATAAAATAAAAGATAAAACAAATAAATAAAACACTAAACTCTAATTATCTAATTATCTCCAAATCTTCCTGTCTTGAAAGATTCCTTGGCTTAAAAGACTTCTTTATTCTTCAACATTATAAATAGTGGGTCTCCCCTTAATTGTATTCATTCAATCTTCAATAAGAGTTTTCAAAGTTTCTCTTTAAAGCCCTTGTGCTCTCTTGTTCTCTTGTGTAGGAGGTTTCAATGTTGATAAGATGCCGAGGTGAGTGCGATCTAAGAAGAAGACTGACTTAGCTATGACCAGAAGGGTGATCATGAGCTAAGGTTGGCACGTTGGCTTGATGAGTTCCAAGGGCATGACACATTGCTCACAAGAGGATACATGGAAAATTAACATCAACTTTTGCTAGAGCACCAGCTCTACTATTTCTTAGGAGGGAAAGAAATTGAAGAGAAAGGAAAGTAGTAGGGACAAAATTGGTGCGCATGAGAGAATATTGTATCCATCCATCTAGATAGGGTAGAAAAGATTGTTATTTTATATGGTAAACATTGTCAAATATCAACTAGTGTCATATGAATTCTTTTATTTCACATCGCATGTATGCATACTATGAATAGTACAAGGGGCACATGATGGCATGTCTTATGCATGTCTATAAATTTGTCCAAACAGAACAATTATAACCCTCTAATATTCATCACTATTTGGGGAAAAATAAACTCGCATTTGATAGAAAAAAGAAGTTTCAAAGCTCTAATATGGATGATAGTAAAAAATCTCATTTCCATTTAGAGTAGAATTTACTTTCAAGTATTTTAAACTATTTGAGTGCACGCTCAATGTCCTAAAAAATAGTTTAAGATGATCCACAACATGGGCGCACGACCACACCTAATACTTTCACCATAGACCATGCAACATATAGAAAATAATGTTTCATTTAAAGAGAAAAACTCTCAAATGGACCATTATCTTCCTTTACAATTTCATCGGTTCATCCCCTTTTTGGTAGGTTGATTTCTCTGCCCATACTGTTTTGTACTCCACCTCTGCTTTCCCTTGACTTTGCTCAATGAATAATCCATGTCTACACCTTCCATTTTCCCTCCCTACAGCTCTTGCCTCCTAAAAGATTGATGGGAAACACTCCAAGAGGAAACTCTCTGGTCTAAAGCAGAAAACCAGAATATGATCAATTTTGAGTACGTGATCACAGGTTCCACTTCACAAATTTTTTGTGGCTCCTCTGCAAAGCTGTTCAGCATTTTCTCTTTTCATCCACTTAGTCATGACTCATGAAAGAAAACTGTGCCCTTGGGTTTTACCCAACTAAGATCTCTCACCATGAAAAGCTACCTTTTAGCCTAATATCCAGCACTTTATCTTGAGCCCCCAAATCAAAATACTAACAGTAAGTTCTGCTGACTAATCTCAGACTCAGAGAGAGAGAGAGGTCAATGCCAAGTAATTTCACAATCAAATGAGTAAGAAGGCATTCCCTGCCAATGCATCCGGCTAAGTAGCCTTCTTGCATGATCCTAAATCGAGCAAATCTCTCCTATAACATCCCAACATTTAAGTGCCCCAATATTTTTCCAGATGGAAATTAAGTTGCAAATGAAGATATAGGAAAGATTCAATATAGAAAAGGACTTCAATTCAAAATTGGTCACTAAATAATGAACATATGGACAATCCATTTCAAATAAACAACAGAAAGTTCGGTTATCTACTTAAAACTTAAAAAGCAATTGAACAGTTCAGAATTGTTAAGAGTAAAAAAAGTAATATAAAAGATAAAGTTAATCCTCTATCTACCAGTATAAGCTTTTAGATAAGATGATAGTTAATAATTTAACATGGTATTAAATCAAGCAAATGTCTTTTTCAAACCTCACAGCTAACTCAAGATTTAAATGGTGTGCATGTTTGGACTAGCTAGTGAAGCCTAGCCACATGTGAGGGGGTATGTTGAGAGTAAAAATAATAATATAAAAGATAAAGTTAACCCTTTATCTACTAGCTTAAACTTTTAGATGAGATGGCGATTAATAATTTAACAAGAGTTAAACAACTTGAGTACTAGAATAGCATACCAAAAACATTAAAATAAATAGAAATCAACAAAAAAAGTGCCTGAAGCACATAAGAAATCAACAACTACCAAAGAACAAACTCTGGTCCAAATCCAAAGTCTCAAGATAGAAATGATGTAAAAAATGAATCTGGCCCTCTTTATAAGAATAAGGATACATACATTCTTTTGATGATCTGGACCAGTGTTTCTGTCCTTTGAAGAGTAGGAAAATGACCTATCATCCCCCTGTTCTCTTGAAAGACGATTCTGCTTCAGTGTTTCATTCATTGCTCGCACAGCCCTGAGGTGGTTCATTCGGCACAGAAGGAATCATAAGTAATAGTTTTACAGACATGAACAACAGGAACATGCTTTACAGGAAAACAAAAGAGGCATTGGTTAAGCAAACAATCATATCATATCACAAATTTCAACAGCATTGCATATCAGGGAAGGATGAGAGGTGTGACTTTAACCAGGCAATGGCAAGCCAGGTAAATCTAGCCAACTGAACGTCATACACCTAAATTCCCTCCTCAAATGAAAGATGAAACCAGAGAGAGAGAGAGAGAGTAGTTACTAGTCAAATTTGTTATAACTTAGAAAATTTGTTTTCATTTTCTTTTCTTTTAGTGTGTGCTTGTATCGATTAAAGGGCACTAGGTCTGTTGTGGAGAATTTTCTCAACAGAGCGCTCTAAATAACAAGTAGCAAAGCAAAGAAAAAAGAAGTATGTAAAAGATTTAGCAATTTGAACCTCTCTTTTTAAATGTAGTGCGAAACAAAAAGACCGCAAAACAAGTACAGAATTAGGGATAAAAAGAGTGTAAGATCAAAGCTGGAACAATAATATCAAATTTAGGGTTTAAGAAAACCACAAATGTTGAGTTAGACTAACAATGCACCTATGAAGTGTCTTAAAGAACTATTCATGTTAGGGTTCCAGTATTCATGAATCTTAGCCAGTGATCATGAAGCCCTTTAATCTCAGGCATCCATCTTAAAAAAATACATGCTAGTCACATGACTACTTATTAAAACTAATAATATAAATAATAACCATAAGATAAGAAAACAAGAAAAAAAATAATAAATCAAATAATATGCTTCTGCATCACTTTCCTCTCTGGATCTAATAATCTAATTTGCATTTTATGTCTTTTAGTTTAAGAATACTATTGCTTTTTATTTGCACAAAGAGAACTAGATAAGTGACATTTTGTTCCATTCTATATCATTTCTTGAAGCATTCCAAAGTCAATGTGTGTGTTTCTCCAATCTTATAGGTAGCCAAACCTTTCAGTGCATTCATCCCCCTGCCAGCCCCCACCCCAATCCCGAAAAAGATTAAAACAAAAATAAGAAAGTAAGAAAAACAGACAGAATAAGCAGAAGAAATACATAAACAATAAGTGACAAGGAAAGTTCAAGCGTAAGCATTTCTCTTTTTAAGGTATCACAAATTCTGGCATAACAACATTCTGTCTAGGCTGTGTTCTGCAGTTTCTACCTCATTCAGTATTTGGTATTGCATAATTCTTATTTGATCATTCATTCTTGCTATCACTTGATTCTGCTGCTAACAGTTTGGCAACTATGTAGAACTTTAAAGACCTAATATCTCTATATTGATATAGTGATATAAGTTAATTTCCCGTCTTAAGAAAATGATTGATCTAATTGATAAACAGCTTAAAGAAAGTGTATGCCACTTCAAAAATATAGATATTTCAGCTTCCCGTGGGCCAGTAACAGCTAAAATTTAGGGGCTTCTAGAACTTCCTTTGCTGCCTCTCATCATCTTAGATGTAATGCTTGGTCCTCCTAAATTGTAGAACTATTCATTATAAACTGCAGGTTCTCCCAGCATCTTAATAACACGAACATTATTTTTCCAATCTTATTAACCAGTCTGCTTATAACTTTCTATAATCCACTTTCACGCAATTGTCGTGCTGATTGTGATAGTGCTGCAGCACCACATCTCATTTCAAACATAATCCCATTCCTATCAACATTATGTTTGATATCTGAAGACTGTATGATAATTGAATCCATGAAAGAAACATGAGTCCATGCATGTCAGCTTTCAATTACATAAGATATGTCACAATTTTATCTAAGTAGCATATAATAATTTCCAAGAATAACCTTTTAGTCCAAGTATAAAATAAAATAGGCAAGCCGAATCTGATATTTTTAACGATCTGAGAAGAACCAGTCCAACCTTTTGTTCTAGCCCTTCTGGGTTCAAAAATCCCATAAACAAGACTATGTACTTGTTTCAGTGATTAGAACATAAACTAACTCAAGAACTGACATGAAACAACTGACAATATTCTCCTATATATTGATAAAGAATTTAACACAATAAATAAATGATATTTAGTTATGATTTTCATATTACCTGTGTAGATAATTCTATACCTAGTCATTCAACAGATTAGATCAGTGTGCCTTGTAGCTCAACTAAGAGTACCGGTGAATAAATCAAGTTTCTTTTACAATATGTGACCCTATGGTCCAACTCGAGTTTTCCTACGTTCTGTTGGCTTGATTATACACCCTGATTGGTTCGATTATGGGGTACAAAAAAGAGAACTGATCTAGGCCAGTTCTGGATTTGGCCTTAACTCCCACTAACAATCTAACCAAGTGTTGTAACGTACAGCCCGAAAGAACATGGCATGGTGTTATGTTGTATATTTGTTATGTGATGGTGGTCGCTATTAATATGGATTAGACATGCAAGAAGAAGATCAATAGAAGCATCTATGAGACATGTGGGCAAAATTAAGAGAATTTGTAGCAAAAGAGGGAGTGCAAGATCGAAGAAAACTTAACAGGAAAACTTTAGACAAGACATAGGATATAATCATCTTAGAGAGAATATGGCAAAGGATAGGAGATGGTTGGAGGTCTAAAATTCATGTAGTTAACCCAATCTAATGGGATTTAAAGCTTCTGCTTCTTCTTGTTGTCATTGATGTTGGCCAAGTCAATGATGGCAGGAGGTAATGCTTGTGGGTTGTTGGTGTTAATAGAAGACATTAGGAAAGAACAAATTAGGAAAACAATGAAAAGGTAAGGGTAACGAAGCCATCTTAGACAGCATAACTAAGATGACTAATGAGATAATGTCAACAATTAGTGTCAATCAATCGGTCAATCAGAGCCAGATTGTGTCAATCAATCAGAGCAACAGATTGGGATTGACATCCTTTCCTTTTTCTAGAATAGGAATGTATATATTACTATATCTTTCAATCTTTGAGTTATATCCTAAGTTGTATAGTTTCGAAAATAGATTTAGAAACTTTCTTGTTTAGTTTTTTAGGAGTTTCCTAACTTAGTAGGAAGATTGTTTATATATTAGCATGTATCCCATTGATTTGAATAAGATTAAAGAATTATTTTCTCCATCCTTAACATGGTATCAGAGCCTGGACAATAGTTGCTGCTTCTTTAGGACTATTGTGGTCGTTTTTTCTCCTTTGTTCTATTCTCCTCTTTTTCGCCTTCAATCTTCATTATTGGACACCATGTCCAACTCTCAAAATACCCAAATCGATGGAGCTGATTTCAGCAACACCAACATAACAGAGATTCTGTTTGCTGGAAACAATGGTGAAGGCTCTGGAGGAGACTTACCAAGTCTTCAAGTGGCTTACCAATTAAATGGTAAGAACTAATTGAAATGGTCCCAATTAATCCGTACATTCCTAAAAGGGAAAGGGAAACTAAGCCATCTAGAAGGGATCGGTCCTAAAGATGGAGATTCGGTGTTTACAGCATGGGAAGAAGAGGATTCTTTAGTGATGTCATGGCTATGGAATTCCATGACCCCTAAAATTAATGGCATGGTGATGTTTTTAACAACTGCCAAAGAGATTTGTGAGGCGATCAAGCTTACCTAATCCAAGGTTCGAGATGCAACTCAAATCTACGAAATCAGGATAAAAGTGGCAGCCACAAAACAAGGCACCAGATCTATCACAGAATATGCAAATTTACTGCAAACTTTGTGACAAGTACTTGACCATTACCAGTGCTTAAAGATGAAGTGTAGCAAAGATGCAGCCTTACACTAGAAGTTTGTGGAGAAAGTGTGGACATATGATCTCTTAGCCAGCCTAAACATAGAGTTCGATGCGGTAACGTTTCAAATCCTTGGTAAGGAGGATTTACCTTCTTTAAATGAGGTTACCTCTATTGTTCCTGCAAAAGAAGGAAGAAGGAGTGTCATGTTGGATACTACCTCAATGGAGGCATCAGCCTTGGTTTCTTTGAAAACTCATGGTTAAGGTAAGGGAAGAGAGGAAAAGAAGGCTACAGATAGAGATACTCTATGTTGTACCTACTGTAAGAAACCGAGGCACACCATAGAAAAGTGTTGGAAGCTCCATGGAAAGCCTTCCAAAGGTGGTTCACTAAAGAATCAAGGCCAAGTGTACATGTTAAGCTCTAGGGTGATTCTAAGAAGTGTACCTGTTCCTAAGTTATTCACTAACCTAATCTCCATTCAAAAACTCATATTGAATACTAATTGCAGTGTTATTTTTTATTCAACTCACTGTGAGATACAGGAGCAGGGCACAAGGAAGAGGATTGGGCTTGCTAAGGCTAGGGTTGGGTTGTTCTATCTTGAGGGACCGAGTAAATAAGATAAACAAGGGCAGATTCCTCTTGTGTCATGCTTGGCTCAGTCCAACAAGGATCTAATGTGGCTACACCATTACAGATTTGGTCATCCTTTTCTTACTCTTAAAATGATGTTTCCAGAATTGTCTAAAGGGTCTAAATGTCAACAGATTTGCCAAACATAAAAGAGTTTCTTTTGTTTCATTTCATCTAATAAAAGGACTGGTTCTCCGTTTACCTTAATTCACAGTGATATTTGGGGTCCCTCACCAGTTCCTAATATTTCCGGGGCAAGGTGGTTTGTTATTTTTGTTGATGATTGCACTAGTAACATGGCTATATCTTTTGAAAACTAAAACTGAAGTTAGTAGTATTTTTCCTACATTCTACAATATGATTAAAAAACAATTTGGGATAGGTTTTAAAAGGGTTAGATCAAACAATGCCAAGGATTTCTTCAACCAATCCCTATTTATTTGGGCATCTACTTGCTGTTATTCGAGTGCTCCTATTCCACCATAATGTTCCTAAACATTATTGAGGAGAAGCAGCCCTAATAGCTAGCTTTCTTATCAATAGGCTTCCCTCTCAAATCCTTTGATCTTACAGCCCAATTCAGTTGTTAACCAAATCCTTTCATGATTGTCATGTGTATAGTCCAGGGTTGAAACCCAAAGTGTTTGGGTGTATCTCATTTGTCCATATTCCCACTGTTAGTAGGGGTAAGTTGGATCCTCAAGCTTTAAAGTGCATATTTCTTGGATACTCATCTACTCAAAAGGGTTATCGGTGTTATCATCCTCCTATCAAGAAGTACTATGTGTCAGCCGATGTCACATTTGTAGAAGGAGATTCTTATTTTAGGTTGTCTTAGGCTTCAGATCAAAGTCAGTCTGCTATTCCTATTGGTCATGATTTGCCATTTTTCTCTCCCAGCCATTGGTCCAAAGGATTCACTGCGTATGACATTGGAGGAGCCTGTTCCAAGTACTCCTCGGCCATTACAAGTATACTCAAGGAAAAAATGGCCAGCCTCTACGCCTATGCAAGTCACAACACCTGCCTCATCTGACAGCACTAACAATACCATCAGCTTACCTTGCACATCATTAGGTAAACCCATTGTTGAGTCTTTCATACCTAATGATGATAACTCTACTGCAACTATTAACCCTAGTCCCGAACTAGCACCCTCCGACAATGACCTTGATTGGCCTATTGCCCTTAGGAAGGGTACTAGAGCTTGCACTCAACACCCCTTACATTTGTTCCTATCCTATTCCAAATTGTCATCCCCTCATAAAGACTTTCTTACCAACCTTCATAACATCCCTATTCCAAATTTTTTTTTTGAAGCAATAGGGGACAAGCATTGGAGAGATGCCATGGAAGCTGAAATGGCAGCCCTAGAGAAAAATCAGACATGGGAATTTGTTCCATTGCCCAAAGGAAAACATCCAATAGGCTATCTGATGGATCTTTAGATCGCTACAAGGCACGACTAATAGCTAAAGGGTATACTCAAGTGTATGGAGTAGACTATTTAGACACTTTGCCCTTGTTGCTAAGTTGAATACAGTCCAAGTTCTTCTATCCTTAGCTACTAATCTAGGCTGACAATTGCATCAGTATGATGTCAAGAATGCATTTCTACATGGGGATATTGAAGAAGAGGTTTACATGGATCTACTGCCTAGTTATGACTCCCCAAATCAAGACAAGGTGGTGTGTAAGCTTAATAAAGCCTTATATGGCTTAAAAAAGTCACCATGTCGAGTAACCATACTTATTGTTTATGTTGATCATATCATCATTACGAGCAATGATAAGGAAGGCATGCATAGACAAAGCAAATGTTTAATCATTGAGTTTGAAATCAAAGATTTGGGACGGTTGAAGTATTGTTTTGGGCATAGAAGTGGCAAATTCAAGAGAAGGTATTTTCATTTCCCAACATAAATATATCATAGACCTTCTAATTGAAACAGGAATGGCAGGGTGCAAGGCATTAGATACACCCATTGAGCCAAATCATAAGTTGGGAGGAGTTCTAGAAGATTGTGTGGTTGACAAAGGATCCTATCAAAGGTTGATTGGAAAGCTCTCATTTATCTAAGTCATACTCGGCCAGACATAGCTTATGCAGTGGGTATAGTTAGTCAATTCATGCACAACCCTAGAGAGACTCACTTGAAGGCAGCCTATCAGATACTTCACTATTTAAAGGGGACTCCTGAGAAAGGTCTTTTGTTTAAAAGGGGCAAAACTATGACCCTTGAGGCTTACACGGATGCTGATTATGCAAGATCTGTTGTGGATAGAAGATCTACCTCAGGTTATTGCACTTTTTTAGGAGGCAATCTTGTAACATCAAGGAGTAAGAAATAAAATGTGGTGGCTCGATCAAGTGCAGAAGCTAAGTTTTAGTCTATAGCCTTAGGAGTGTGTGAATTGTTGTGGCTAAAAATCTTGTTAGATGATCTAAAGGTCCAATGGCACGGTCCTATGAGGCTTTATTGTGATAATAAGTCAACAATAAGTATTGCTCACAATCCAGTTCAACATGACAGAACCAAGCATGTTGAAGTGGACAAACATTTCATTAAGGAAAAATTGGATAAAGGGTTGATTTGTACTCCATATGTCTCCTCAAATGATCAATTGGCGGATGTGCTAACAAAGGGATTACCTTTAATAGTGTTTCAAAGGTTTGTACGCAAGATTGGAATGGATGATATCCAGTCACAATCTTGAGGGAGAGTGTCAACAATCAGTGTCAATCAATTAGTCAATCAGAGCTAGATTATGTTAATCGATCAGTGCAACAAATTGGGATTGATATCCTTTCCTTTTTCTAGAATAGGAATGTATATATTGTTGTATCTTTCTATCTTTGAGTTGTATCCTAATTTGTATAGTTTCCAAAATAGATTTAGAAACTTTCTTGTTTAGTTTTTTAGGAGTTTCCTAACTTAGAGGAAGATTGTTCATATATTAGCATGTATCCCATTGATTTGAGTAAGATTGAAGAATTATTTTCTCCATCCTTTAACAGATAAAACCCCGGAGCAAACCATGATAGTAATGTCAACCCAAGAATGAAAAATATTTATTGATAATCATGTATAACCTAAAAAAGAGTTATATAGACCATAGATTTAAAACCAACAGCAACTGGATCAACATAATGGGTTACATCTTCACTATAATGCAAATTGTTCGCAGTCACATAATTATGTTAAGCAGAAGAATGAATTAGGAAACACTTCATACAAGTTGAACTGTAGCCTCAATTGATGAGGAATGTGAAGTTTGAAAATATGTTGGCTTATTTGAAGAGGCAATATTTAGCAAAAAGGGGATAGCAATACTAAGAGTGATCTTAAGTCCTTCTGACATACATGGCACTTATTTTTATAGAAAATCGTGTATAAGAAATAGAGACAGTTAGCTAGTTAGGCAAATTATAGGAACAATTTTTCATTCATTATATATTTATTTATTTTCTAAGTGGCAATTTTTTCTGTGTGCAACTACCACTATATGAGCAATTATCATTTTGTGTATAAATTTGTCCAATCTAGATGGTAAAGTGAAAGAAGTTATTTATGTCCAAAAACTACAATTTTCACCAAGCACTTAAAAGACAACAGAGTTTAAAGTTTTAAAGGGGCATCCCTTTGGATAGCCTTAGTACCCAGGGATAAAATCTGTTTGTTGGTTGTTTATTTTGGGCTAGGCACTAGAAACTTGGCCTTTCTATAAAGCCCTTCTTGTTAATTAGCTTGGATATTTCTCACAGTAGAAGATAGTTTGTAGAAGAAGCAGTGGGTACGTATGATTTTCAACAGGTAGGGTAGTTTACAGGTAGTATGAAACTCCTAGGATGGGTCCATAGATAGGTTCATGCAAGTTTAGGAAAGAGCTCTTTCCCTTAATCCAATTTCAGGTGGATTATGGGGCTATGGTGAGATTATGGCTTCATGGTTGGTGCAAACAAATACCTCGGTATGATGTTTTCTTTATCCTCTTCCAATTGGCTAGGACATAAAGAGGATGTAAATGAATGCTCTCTTTATCCTAAAATATATTATTAGTCCAAGTAACTGAGATGTATTCTTCAATTTTTCCAAAATCAAATTCATGAAAACATTATTGGATATTCTCCAGGATCATTCTCTACTAGGCCAAAGGGATCAGGGGCAAATCACATCTATTCGTTCATGCATTTTGTGCTCATGATACTATTTCCCTCCAAAGGCAATTTGGAGACTACTTTCCCCTCTTTCTTTTGCGTGTGTGCGTGTGTGGTTGGCACCTTTGCAATATCCATAAATAAGGAAAAGCTCTTCTAGGGTTTGAGAATATGGATTCACTTTGGAAGTCAGCTGAAGTTATATCTCCATAACTAGTGGATGCATGATGCTCCTTTTATCATAATTTAGAGTATAGAAGAGGAGAGCACAAATAATCTACAGCTCGTTCATTGTTGTCAAAGCAACAGATAAATTAGGTTAAGGAGTGAACACATCGAAGGGCCTCACATGAATGGCGTCCAGATATATAAGAGGGTGGGGCAGGGGACAATAGCATTACAGTCAGTGATAAAAGGTTGTGCCTTGAAGTGCCTCTAGTAAATTGGACAATTTTTTCAGCAAGTTAATCGGCTAATAATCATCGCAGAGAAAATCTACTTTCCCCTTCTCCAGCAGATAAGTTGATTACTGGTCTGGCGGTGGTTTGGGAATGCAGACAATTGCGCGCCTGAACCCTAGCAGAAAAAGAGGAAAGGCAGTGTAATGCATTCAGGGGAGGATCTCATACCTGTTACGAGGTTCTATATCATCGCCATCTTCTCTTTTCTCTCTGCTACTAGCTCCACCACGTTTCATACTCCAGACTCTCTCTCTCTCTCTCTCTCTCTCTCTCACACACACACACACACACACTGCACACTTATCTAGGTATTTCGGCTCCATTTAAATTATAAGCCCGAAGCACTTTACATCACCCACTTTTTATTTTTTATTGTTTACCTATTTATATCTCTAGTAACTTGCATTCACACCCCTCCACTTACATCATTATTCAAGATGGCCCTATTTCTTTTTTGGTCTTTTGCGGA
The DNA here is from genome assembly GCF_014633365.1 of Diospyros lotus. Taxonomy (NCBI): domain Eukaryota; kingdom Viridiplantae; phylum Streptophyta; class Magnoliopsida; order Ericales; family Ebenaceae; genus Diospyros; species Diospyros lotus. The sequence continues at coordinate 1,068,931 of NC_068347.1, read as the reverse complement.
TCAGTTTATGTATTTCTATTAATTTTGGAACCCATATGCATCATAAATTAGCCTCTCAAATTCTGTACCATATTCATAACCACAACGAATTATATAATTGTTTTACATTAAAGATTTTTCAGTAAGATTTTAGTCAACTCTTTAACATATATGTCAATCTCACTAATAAACTGCTAAGCAAAAAAACTTTTTATTTGGTAATCTAATGCATAAAAACCCCACCTAGTAGGATTAAATCTTGATATGTTAGTGTAACCTAATGCACCTAACCTCTTAGTGTGTGAGAACTAAATCTTAATTTTGCATATCTAGCTAGATCAAAAATAAATACGTAGGTCATATGACAAATCCTAAGCACATTGATAATTTAGAGGGGGAAGAAAGAGATGTGGTGTTACAAGCTTAGGAAACACACCTTCTGTACCGAAGACCAACACACTGGCCATCTTTAAGTGCAATATTTTGAATTTATCACCATTAAGCTTCCTAATAATTTAGATTCCATAACTCATTTGCATGTATCAATCATTGCCTGCATCCAGAAAAGGCACTTTGACACACTACATTAAACCCATAACTACCCTCCCCAATTTTGGTGAAAAGGTTCCAGCTATTAGCATGAAAATACAACCACAAAGCCAAAGGTCTAAAGTCATTCTCTTTATAGCCCCAACCATTCTGCAATCAATGCCACAAAGGCATTCAGATCAGGGATATGAGAAATTAGTAACCAGAAATTTCTGAATTGGAAGGCATGCTCTAAAAACAGTAAATTAGAGACCTAATAGTCAGAAAATGTTTCCTCATCTATTTCTTAAGTTTTTTTTCAATGGAAAAAGAAAAAATAATAATAATTGACCATCATATGCAAGAAATTTATTTTTACAAGTTGAAAAAATAGACTATATCTATTATTTTTTCAAGCCTAATTGTGAAAGAAAAATGAATTAGAAGTGCCTTACATTCCAATAATGTAATTCATATAACTACATTCCAGACCAACCACATTTTAAATGTGTGGCTCACCACATTTTCCAGTTTTATTACAGTGTTACACATAACAAAACTGTATGCATTAAGCGAGATTCAGAAAGGCAGCATTTAAGCTAACCACATCATATTCCACAACCCTCAGAAACCCCCTAATCAACAAGGACATTCCAGTCATTCATTTTCTTTCACCCGCAGTGTACAAATCCAAACTATCCAACAAAGACATTCTGATACAACTGAACCACAATCTGAATATCTTCTCCATCCTTGTTGCCAATCCTGTTTGAACGAATCAATGAACTACTAATGTGAGTATATCTGTATGAGCATCATCATCTCACAATGGACAGTATTTCAGTCCCCACTAAGAGCCATAAAGATCTAACTTTTTGACACCAACTAATGTACACTCCTTTCAGCACATCTATGCATCCATTCCTTGTAGCTGAGTACCCCCAACAACCCAGTTTTCATTCATCTCTTTAGTTCTTGAAGTCCGGGCTTTTTTGAATATTAATCTATTACATTACTATAATGAAATGCTAGGGCACAGAGAAAATGAAATTACGAAAAGGAAGAAAGAGACTCTCGATAGATTCACTAATCAGGAAAAATAACAACCACACTGCAAACAAGAGGTGCAGCTATACATATAATAGCAAGACACCTTCAGAAATAAAACAGCGCCTATGCGCTATGCGCCTGACTAATAGATAAGCAAAACAATGCCAATAAATCAAACAAACATAACAGAAAGCAATACACAAATACTTATGCTTCCACAATTCCCCTCAAAGCAGACTCCTCTGGAGAAGAACTGTCTGTAATCTTCAATCAATTTAAACATGAGGATGTAGTAGAAATATGCTGCTGCACAGGAGACACCTTCAGTCCAAGCTTAGTGCATAAAAACCAAAACCATCTGGCCAGACTTTTAGTAAACACATCAGCGATCTGATATTCTGTAGGAATGTAACGAACTTCCACTTCACCACTCTCAACCCTTTCACGCACAAAATGCACATCGATTTCAATGTGCTTAGTTCAAGAATGGAACACAAGATTTTCAGTCATACTTTTTGCTGCTAAGTTATCACTCCAAACCACAGATGTAGCATGCACTGGATATCCCAATTCGGTAAATAAAGATCTCAGCCACAATAGTTCAGTAACTCCAAGAGCTATAGCTCTATACTCAGCTTCTCCTACTAATCTAGCCACCACAAATTGCTTCTTAGATCCCCACACAATCAAATTGTTGCCAAGAAACACACTGAAACCACTAGTTGACCACCGAGTTTTTTTGCAGCCAGCATGGTCTGCATCAGTATAAACTTTTAAAGACAAATCACCTATAGAGGAAGAAAACCACAAACCCAATCTAATTGTTCCTTTGATGTATCTATGTAGCCTTTTACATGCAGTCCAGTGCTAAACTTTAGGAACAGATAAGTATTGGCTGAGCTTATTAACAACAAAGGCAATATCGGGACGTGTATAGGTAAGATATTGAAGAGATCCAATGAGAGTTCTATACAAAGAAGGATTGGGAAATACATCACCCTCATCAATCAAAGAAACACCTGAAACCATGGGTGTATCACAAGGTTTATAGTCTTGCATGTTTGCCTTTTTCAGCAAGTCTAAACCATATTTAGATTGAGTCAAGTACAATCCACTTGCATCTCGAAAAGCCTCAAATCCAAGAAAATAATTGACTGAACCGAGAGTCTTTAATGTAAAATGTATATCTAAATCAGCAATACAAGATTTAAGAGCTACACTGTCCGACCAGTAAGCAATATATCATCCACATATACCAAAATAAACAAGACATAAGTTGAGGTCCTTTTAATGAATAAAGACGCATCAGATGTTGCCCTAGTGAATCCCCAGCTCTGTAAAGCCATCCTCAACTTATTATACCAAGCCCTAGGTGCTTGTTTAAGACCATACAAGGACTTCTTCAGCTGACAAACATGTGAGGGAAACTGAGAGCTAACAAAACCTTCCGGTTGGGTCATAAACACAGCTTCTTGCAAGTCTTCATTGAGGAAAGCATTGTTGACATCTACTTGCTGCACATCCCAGCCAAAAGCTACGGCTAAAGAAAATAATACTCGAATGGTAGGAGCTTTTACAACCGGACTAACTGTCTCACCATAATCCAAGCCAGGATTTTGAAGAAATCCCTTTGCAACTAATATGGCCTTGTATTTAAGAATAGAGCCATCAGCCTTATACTTGACCGTAAACACGCATTTGCACCCAATTAAATTCATATCCTTCAAAAATGGTATAAGAACCCATGTACAATTGCGATGCAAGGCAGAAATTTCCTCCTTCATGGCTTGAACCCATCGTGGGTCTAAGAGAGCTTCACGAACTGAATCAGGTTCAAGAGTGCTTACTAGAGCATGAGGCAAAGTAGGAAGGGTTCTGGATTTAGATCTAGTGACCATAGGATGAATAGAGGGTGCAGAAGCAAATTTGGATCCAGGTAAAGAAGGATTTAGAGCTGGCAATGAAGTAGAAGATGAGGAGCTTGATATGGTTTCAGGAACAGAAGAAGACGAAGATAAGAGTAGGATTAGAATCAGGATCCGGAGATAGTGCTACACGAGGAGATAAAGAAGAAGAAACTGCAGAAGAGGAAAGAGGAAACGAAGAAAACACAGCAATAGATCCTCCAAATTGAGTCTCACTGGAAATAGACTTAGAAACAGAAGAAGATGTAAGAAACAAAGAGGTATAGGGAAACTCAATGGGATTGAATTGAACATGCCTGGACACATATACCCTTCCCGAAGGATGCAAGCATTTATAACCAGCTTGAGTGTGACTATATCCAATGAAAACACACTTGGATGTATGAAAATCAAATTTGTACTTGTTATAGGGTCTAAGATAAGGAAAACAAGCACAACCAAAAGGTTGCAACAAAAAATAGTTGGGAGATTTGTGATACAACAGCTCAAAAGGAGTTTTAAACCTGAGAGGAGAAGCAGGTAGGAGATTTATAATATAAACTGCAGTTTGAAAGGCTTCAACCCAAAACTGTAATGGCATATTAGCATGAGCTAACAAAGTGAGTCCCATTTCAGCAATATGTCTATGTTTTCACTCAGCCACACCATTATGTTGATGTGTATATGGACAAGTAAATCTACGTTGAATACCTTGGCTTTGAAGATAAGGTAAGTGTTGGAAATCCGAGATAATAAGCTATCTTATGATAAAGATAGCTTATGGAAGAGACTCGGCCACATGAAGCTAGCTGAAGATAAGGATAAAGCAGATTGAAGAGATTGAAATCAAGAGCTCTTAGATAATAGGAGAAATTATAGGAGCTGATATTATAAGAAATAATATGAAAAATAATAAAGATAATGTACTCTAGTTAGCCTATCTTTAAATAGTTGTATATTTGTACAATAATTTAGTTTAGTTAGGACTCTATCTCTTGTACAATAGGGTTAGCAACATAGAGTAAAATATATATAAATAGGCAATCTTGCATGAATAAAATTAATTGAGTTTGGTTGTTTTTTTCTCCAGCTCGGTTCTTCTAGAAGTTGCAGGTTTGTTTAGGGTTTGTTCATGGTATCAGAGCTTGATTGATCCAAGCTTGAAACTTCCGCAATCATGAGTGACTCGAACAAGGAGAGTGCAGTCCACACAACTGTCGAGTCTTCCAACCCACGAATAGCTATTCTTCCAGGCGCTTCCTTATCCACCGAGAGCCACACCTTGCAAATTACACAGCATCGGTTAAATGGCAGGAACTTCCGTGAGTGGTTCCAATCAGTTGCTTTGGTAATCAAGGGCAAAGGTAAGTATGGACATCTGTCAGGAGAAGTTACTGCACCATCCAAAGATGCTGCTGATTATCAAAGATGGGAGGCTGAGGACTCCATCATCATGGCGTGGCTAATCAATTCAATGGAGCAAAAGATTGGCCGAACCTACCTTTTTTACAAGACTGCTAAGGAAGTGTGGGATGCAGTCCAAGAAATATATTCGGATCTCGAAAACACAGCTCAATGTTTTGAGATTAGATCGGCTATTCGAAACACTAAACAAGCTAATTCTACTGTGACCGAATACTATAATACATTGCTTGAACTATGGCAGGAGATGGATCTATTTTATGATCCAAATTGGGAGTGCAAAGCAGACAGTCTGAAATACAGCAAAATGCTGGAAAAAGAAAGGGTTTTCGACTTTCTTCACGGCCTTAATTCAGACCTTGATGAAGTTCGTGGTCGGCTTCTTGGCACGAAACCCCTTCACTCCGAGAGGTCTTTGCGGAAGTAAGAAGAGAAGAAAGCAGGAAAAGGGTGATGCTCACAGCCACTGATTCTCATACAAGCTCAGCCCTTGCAGCAACAAAAAGGGAAGAATTTTCAAGGGATAAACCATGGTGTGAGCATTGCAACAAGCCTTTTCACACCAAAGATACCTGCTGGAAGCTACATGGGAAACCAGCAAATTGGAAGCCAAGGGGTAAGAGAGAAAAAGAGAGGTCAGCCTACACAACTTCAGTTGCCGCAACACCTCCACTCGAGAAAGGTATGCAGCTGAACCTATCTACTGAACAGGTGCTGTTCCTACAAAGATTATTGCAGGATACTCACCTTGGGAAAGAAACCGACAATACAGCCACTATGGCTACAACATTCCCCGTCCAAAGAGGTAATTTAATATACTCCCTAACCTCTAGAAGACCTAGTAGAAAGTGCTGGATTATAGATACGGGTGCCTCTAACCATATGATAGGATCAGCTGAAATTTTTCAGCAATTTCAATCTCATTGGCAGCCAAGGGACAAGGAGTTAACAGTGTTATTAGCTGATGGAAACACCTCGGCTGTTATGGGGGAAGGAGATATAAGTATTGGTGGTTTAAAACTGAAAACAGTTTTATATGTTCCAAATTTGAAATGCAACCAGTTATCTGTTAGCAAGCTTACTCAAGATATGGATTGCATTGTAACCCTTCTACCCTCTCATTGTATTTTTTAGGACCGGTCCTCAGGGAAGATGATTGGCAGTGCTGAGGAAACGGATGGGCTCTATTAGCTTTCAGAAAATAAGGCTTCCCTTGATCAGTCCACTCATAGTCTCTCTCTTTCGGTTACTTCTAATTCTGATATCTTGTTATGCCATAGAAGGCTTGGCCACCCTAGTTTTTCATATTTGAAACGTTTGTACCCTGATTTATTTTTCAATAAAGAGAGTTTAGTTCTTCAATGTGATAAATGCATCCTTGCCGAGCAAACACACAGCACTTATCAATCTCATCCATATACTCCTTCTAAACCATTTTACCTAATTCATAGTGATATTTGGGGCCCAGCAAGAATTTCAAACTTGACTGGTGCCCGATGGTTTGTCACTTTCATCGACGATCATACAAGGGTGTGTTGGGTGTATCTTATGAAAAAAAAATCTGAAGTCAATACCATTTTTCAAGGTTTCCATAAATTGATTCAAAACATGTTTCAATCCTCCATTTGCATTCTTCGAACAGATAATGGCCGGGAATATTTCTCTCACCCCCTTCACCCAATACCTTACCACTCATGGGATTTTTCATCAAAGCACTTGCCCCTATACTCCTCAACAAAATGGGGTAGCTGAAAGGAAAAATCGCCATTTACTTGAAGTGGCTAGATCTCTAATGTTTACTAGTTCTACTCCAAATAGGTATTGGGGAGAGGCGGTCCTCACAGCCTCTTATTTGATCAATAGGCTGCCATCCAAGGTCCTAAACTACCAAACCCCCTTGAATCATCTAGTATCCTTCTACCCTCATGTCCGCATCATAAACTCTCTTCCACCCAAAGTCTTTGGCTGCATTGTGTATGTCTATCAAAACACTCCTCGCCATTACAAACTTGACCCAAAAGCCCTTAAATGCATATTCATTGGTTATTCCCCTACCCAAAAAGGCTACAAATGTTATTGTCCCCTATTACAAAAATCCTTTGTTTCTTGTGATGTGACATTTGTTGAGAATGAGTTCTACTATTCCAGTGACTTGATACAAAGAGAGAAAACTCATTGGGATCCCACAATCTCACATCTCTTCCCTCATTTGTATCAGAATTCGAATCTTGATGCCACTCATCACCAAAAATCTGTTCCTATTGAATCAGCCAACATTGAATCTTCCAGTATGCCTGCCCATCAACAAGTTGAGTCAATGGTGACTGATTCAGGAGGGGAAGTCAGCCTAGAAAAGTCCATAGAAGAAAAAGGCATAAAAGTTTATTCAAGAAGACCAAAAAATCCTGATCCTGATCCTCAACTCGGCCAATCGTTAGAACTAGAGGAAGGTCCAACAATTGAGGGGAATGTCACAAGTCATGATGATCTAGATATTCCCATTGCTATCCGGAAAGGGGTAAGGTCATGTGTAAAGTACCCCATCTCAAATTACATGTCATACTCCAAATTATCCTCACAATTCAAGGCATTCACCACGACTGTTGATGAGGTAACAGTACCTCGAAATATTTATGAGGCCCTGAAAGACCCAAAGTGGAAGGAAGCTGTTAAAGAAGAAATGAAAGCCCTGGTTGAAAATCATACATGGAATTTGGTTGAAATTCCCAAAGATAAGAAGGTTGTAGGCTGCAAATGGGTGTTCACTATCAAATACAGATCAGATGGAAGCATAGACAGGTATAAGGCAAGGTTAGTGGCCCAAGGATACTCTCAAACCTATGGGATAGACTATGAAGAAACATTTGCCCCGGTAGCTAAATTAAATTCCATAAGAGTATTACTATCTATTGCTGTAAATCTTGATTGGGAATTGTTTTAGCTTGATATAAAAAATGATTTTCTCAATGGGGAATTAGAAGAAGAAGTATACATGAGGATTCCACCTGGGTTTGAAGAAGGGAAAGTTGGCAAGGTATGTAAGTTACAGAAATCTCTCTATGGACTAAAGCAATCTCCAAGGGCATGGTTCAAGAAATTCAGCACTACACTCACTGGGTTTGGGTATACTCAGGGAGAAGTAGATCATACTCTCTTTACTAAGTGCTCGAATGGAAAGAGGTGCATTCTCATTGTATATGTAGATGATATCATTATTACAGGTGACAACACTCAAGAAATTGCAGCACTCAAACGGAGGTTAAAGGAGGAATTTGAAGTCAAAGATCTTGGAACTATGAAATATTTCTTGGGAATGGAAGTGGCCAGAAACAAGGAAGGTATTCTGATTTCACAAATAAAGTACACCTTGGATCTCCTTAAGGATACAGGTATGCTGGGTTGCAAACCAAGGTATACACCTCTAGAAAGAAATTGGAAGTATTTTGTAAAAGATGATGATCCTGCAGTTGATAAAGAAAGATATCAAAAGCTAGTAGGAAGACTAATTTATCTCTCTCTCACTCGTCCTGATATTGCCTATGCAGTGAGCATTATGAGCCAGTTTATGCACTCACCAACTCAACAACATTTAGATGCAACGTATCATATTTTGAGATACCTGAAGGGAACACCAGGAAAAGGGTTATTGTTCAAGAAAGGTAATGAATGAGGGGCTGAATGCTTTGCTGATGCAGATTGGGCAGGATCTGTTATTGATAGTAGATCAACCTCAAGTTTTTGTACTAAGCTATGGGGAAATCTGGTAACATGGAGGAGTAAGAAACAGACAGTGGTGGCAAGAAGCAGTGCAGAGGCAGAATTTAGGGCAATTTCCCAGGGTATTTGTGAGCTTATATGGCTGGTGAGACTGATGGAAGACATGAGGATGCCCCTAAAATTTCCAACATACCTTTATAGTGATAGCAAATTAGCCATAAGTATCATCAATAATCCTATACAGCATGACAGGATGAAACATATTCGGATCGATAGGAGCTTCATATAAAAGGAAATTGAAGAGGGAGGAATTAAATTGATCTACATTCCTACAGAAACTCAAGAAGCAGATATCCTTACAAAGGCAATGTCAAGACCAGGGTTTGAGATTCTGATTAGCAAGCTGGGAATGAGAGATATCTATTCACCAGCTTGAGGGGGGTGTTGGAAATCCGAGATAATAAGCTATCTTATGATAAAGATAGCTTATGGAAGAGACTCGGCCACATGAAGCTAGCTGAAGATAAGGATAAAGCAGATTGAAGAGATTGAAATCAAGAGCTCCTAGATAATAGGAGAAATTATAGGAGCTGATATTATAAGAGATAATATGAAAAATAATAAAGATAATGTACTCTAGTTAGCCTATCTTTAAATAGTTGTATATCTGTACAATAATTTAGTTTAGTTAGGACTCTATCTCTTGTACAATAGGGTTAGCAACATAGAGTAAAATATATATATAAATAGGCAATCTTGCATGAATAAAATTAATTGAGTTTGGTTGTTTTTTTCTCCAGCTTGGTTCTTCTAGAAGTTGCAGGTTTGTTTAGGGTTTGTTCAGTAAGAAAGCCTTAAACTCACCCCCATTATCAATTTGTAAAGCTCTAAGTTTGGAACTATACTGCAATTCAACAAACTTGTGAAAGATGACAAACACGGAGAAGGCATCAGATTTCAATTTTAGAGGATATATCCATGAATACCTAGTGTAGGCATCCACAAAGACAATATAATATCGAAAGCCTTCAGTAGATAAAGCTGGAGAGAGTCCCCGCAAATCAGAATATATCAATTCTAATGGTTTTGTGGCCTTAATTTCACAATCAGCAAAAGGAAGCTGATGAAGTTTACTGAGTTTACAAGAGTCACAAAAGGATAAGTCAATCTTAGAAAAGGGAACATGAATTTTATTCAATACTGTTCTCAATACATTTGATGATGGATGCCCTAATTTGGCATGCCATTGTAAACTAACAGTATTACATTGATTATTGGAAGGCTTCTGCTCATGAACAAATGAGCTGGGTTTATTATAACTGGAAAAAGCTTAAACATTTGACACCAAAGATACATTTGGAGAATGAGAATGAATGGAAATGCTGGAATCACCATGAGCAAGAGCTGGTGACAGCCGATATAATCCATCCTTAAGACCTCCCAGAAGTAGCACTCTCCTGGATTCGTTGTCCTTAATCAAACAAGAAGTAGCATGAAATTCAGCAATAACATTGTGATCACAAGTGAGTTGTGAAACACTAAGCAAGTTCTTTTGCATACTGGGAACATGCAAAACATTGGGTAAAGAAATGATAGAAACAGGTTGTTGATGAGTGTATAAATTGTTGCAACCAATATTTGAGATAGGTAAAGCCTTACCATTACCTACAACCACTTTGTCATCACCAGTATAAGGAGCATGGAAGATTGTTTAGATTAGATGTGATATGATTTGTTGCACCAAAATCAACAAACCAAGCAGGATCTGCAATTGATGCTGAAGAATGAGACAGATTATCAGGTTGTGGAGAAGAAAAATTACTATAGTAAGGACCACTTAAAACTGATCCTAAATCATTCATGTAAGCTCCATTAGAACCACTAAAGGCAGCCATAAATGCCTTAGAATCTGGCTGACCACCATTATTAAACTGTTAAACTGATCAAAGCCTTGATTAGGCATTTGTTGAAAGTTCCTGTCAAATCTATGGTAGCATTTGTCAACAAACTGTCCCGGTTTTCCACAAAGCTGACAATAAATTCTTCTATTTGAAAATCTGCCTCATTCTCTTCCTCCTCTATTAATAAAACCTCCTCCTCTAGGCATGAAACCTCCTCTATTAGCAACAAATTCACCAGTTCTAGCTGATTGTGCAGCGTTAACAATTTTTGCAAAGGGCAGATCCGAATCAAAATTAGGAGCAACCAAAGGTGAATTCTTAGATGACAACCTTTGCTCATGCATTAATAACAAATACTGCACCTTCTCTATATTGATCTCATCCATTTGATAGGTTATTAAGCTGACAATTGTTTCATAGTCGTGATCGAGTCCATTTAGAATAGAAAGCAGCAATTCCTTATCATCTAAAGGTTCTCCAATTGCATCTAATGAATGTCCTATAGTTTTAATCTTGAGAACATAATCATTCACAGACATTGTACCTTTCTTAAGAGATCGTAGCTGCTGTTTTAACTGGAAAGACTTAGCAATAGTTTGTCGAGAATAAAGATTCTCTAAGGAGCTCCATACCTCAGCAGATGATTCAGAATGAATCACCTGTACGAGTACTTCCTTTTCGATTGTGGAGAACAGTCATCCAAGCAGCAATTGATCTGATCTCATCCAAATCAGATACTCTCGATTAACTTCATCGGCAGCTGCTCCATCTAACGATGTTGAATCTGGATTCACCAGATACTTTTGTGGTGGAGACATCTTGTTAACAAAAGGCACTAAATCAAATGCACGAAGAGTCGCAAGAATCTGCGCTTTCCAAAATATGTAATTGCTTGAATCGAGCTTGATTGGAATGAAACTGAATGCTTTAGCCATCGCAGAAAAATCAGATTGCGAGGCTAGTGACGAGGAAGAATTACGAGGAGATGCAGAGGAAGAATTCAAATTACAGGCCATTGGCTCTGATACCATGTAATGAAATGCTAGGGCACAAAGAAAATGAAATTACGAAAAGGAAGAAAGAGACTCTCGGTAGATTCACTAATCAAGAAAAATAACAACCACACTACAAACAAGAGGTGCAGCTATATATATAATAGCAAGACACCTTCAAAAATAAAACAGCGCCTATGCGCTGTGCACTTGACTAACAGATAAGCAAAACAATGCTAACAAATCAAACAAACATAACAAAAAGCAATACACAAATACTTATGCTTCCACAATTACCATTCATCCAAATTTCCATGACCCATTTTAGAAACTTTAATCTCTTAAACCCTAGATATTTAGGGGTGTACATGGGTTTAGCTTTTGGAGAAAAAAAAAGGGAACCGAACAAACCCAAACAATTTGGTTTTACAAAATAGGTGAACTAAAAGCAAACCAAGGGGAGGAAAAAACCAAAATGAGCAATACCCTTTAACCGTTTCTCCAAAACAAATAAATAAACAAGAAGAAAAACCATTTTACTAAAGCACCTACATACTTGCAAAATTATTTTGGAGATTAAAATTTCAACAAAAATTAAAGGGAAAGACAATTAGGATGGGATGAGCGAAAATTTAGAACAACAGAAGAATAAAGGGAAAAATGTCCAACATAGACAGATATATTTAGCAAACCAAAGACAGACAATACCTTACAATATCATCACCAATCTCTGGAGTGATACTGATGCTTCTTCTTCTAATTCTGCGAGTTTCTGAAGTTGAGGCACCTACAGACCTGTAGCTACAACAAATAAGAATTTAATTTGTGATACCTTCCTTATTTTGGAATATATTTCAGCTATTGCTTGGAAGAATCAAGATAACCCCCCAACCCAAAAAAATAAATAAATAAACAAAGAAGTAATTGATAGCCATGTAAGTTTTTCTATTTGAAATAATAGTACAACTACGGGGTGTAGAGTTGGAGCCAAAGACCAAAAAACAACCCAAACTTCATCATTCTTTCTCTACAACCTTTATATAAATTTCCATTAGTCTTATTTCTCAACTTTCTACTAAATTAAATATGCTTGGGAAAAAAATATGCTTGGGCAAAATTAAATTGAATCTTTTCTACAAAATTTCATGAGGATAGAAAATGGTGCCTTAAAGCTTTTCTATACCACTTTGCATCCCTCAATAAAAGGTTGGACTAATTCCGGGCGGGAGAAGTATCCATACCCTGAGTCCCTAGGACAAAACAAACCTCACATTGAGAATTGAAGAAATACAACTTCCAAAAGTGTCTAAATGTGGACTAATTCTATCAACACCTTGAACACACACACACAAAACACTACTTACACAAAATATAAACTTTGGGGGGAGGGGAAGGTAAGCACCTTGATGTAGCAATGTCGTCTGCATAATCTCTAAGTGATTTCCTATCACCACTAAGCATAGATCGTCCACGTGCTCGAAATGAAGGATGCTCTGGACTGGAAGAGAGAGAAAAGTCAAGATCAAAAACAAACACCACAATAAAAATAAACATCTCATAATAGTTTAATATTGCCACAGATTGAAGACCCAAACCACTGTGATATAGTAAGGATATTTTAAGATGGTTGACATATTATGAGGGCTCATCTTGGCATCACATTTGCAGTTTGAATTGAATCACACTCTTTGTGAAAAGCATTACTAACACTGAAAGAATAGGTTAGGGGAATGGTAAACTCTTCCACCGTGAATAATTCACTAATATGTAAGACTTGTATACACAAAACTCCTAAAAAATCTGCTAAAAATTCTCCTAATTCTTCTCCAATTTTATAGAAGAAGATTAAATAGGAGTAGATTACATGTAACGCCCATTAGTGGTAATACTATGGTATCACATGGAAGCTAGTTTATAGATTTATATGGCATGTTGTAGATGGTGTTGGCAAATTAAGCCAAGGAAGGTTGTGGGGGAAGCGACAAGGATCAGACCAATAGGTAACTCCAAGTGTTGAACTATTGCCTTGGTGTGTAAGCCCATCAAAGGGCTAATTTAATTTAATGATGTATTAGAGTTGTGGGTTGCTAAGGAAGCAAGAAGAGAAGGAATGAAGTGGTCTAGGAGCTGCATCAGTCGACTAGCCAAGGGTAATTGTTGATCATTTGGCTCAAAGGCCACTATCGGTCGACAGATTGCTTGGCATCTATCAACCGACTTGAGCAAACTATCGACCGATTTGGCTGGCCTGTCAACCATTTCGGCCACGGAAGGCCATCTTGCAAGTGGAGGAGAGTCAGCCACTTCTCAAATTTTCTACCACCTTCCATGCACATGCAAGTCAGCTAATTAAGGGGATTAGTAGGGTGTAAACCATGCATAAAATCTAAGCTATGGGCAAGTTTAAATATCAATTTTCCTAACAAGCTAGAAGAAGAGCATTGGAGGCAGTAGAGTTCGGGATAAGCATTTCCAGCAGCTAGGGCTCTTCTTCTCTTTATTTCTCTTCTTCTAATGGCTGCTAGGGGTTTCAGGAAAGAGGTTTCAAGGTAGGAAACTCATCTTCTAGCTCTCTTTAGTTTAGAAATCTGTTTTCCTCTATTTTGTGGCTAAAAAGAGATGAAAATCTCTGTGTGGCAGCCTATAAGTGGTGTTGAAGATAAAGCTGAGGCAAGTTCTTATCCTTTCAAATGGTTATAAGTTTGAAATTTCAGCCATTGAAATGGTTTTTACCAAAATTCTCTGTTTTGAGAGCAAAGTTGTTGCATGATTGTAATCTACTTCCTTCCTCTTGCTTAAACTCCTTGTTAATGCTTCCAAAGGGATTTGTTCTCCCTATTTTGCTTGGGAATGATGTATTTCTTGTTAGGTTGAAGATTTGGCAAGGTTTAGAGCCACTTTTCCATGGTTTTGGGTGTGACAAGTAAAGGATCGGGGTGTTTTTAGGTTTTGTCAATTGACAGATTAGAGGAAATCTATCGACAGATTGCCTTGAGAGCAATTTGTTGACACATGCCAATGCATCTTTCGACTCATTTCCCCTATTTTTGGCCAAATGTTACCTACAAGCTTAAATACCCTTTTTCTCCCTCTTGAATTATGTTTCCCTATTCTTGAGTATGCCCCATGCATTTCAAACATGGTTATTCGATTATACTTGGCATGGTACATGTTATCACAAGAGGTCTTATGCATGGATTTATTGTGGAACATGATGTGTATGTGTACGCATGGCATGGCTTTGGGGAAAAATAAGATACATGATGTGTGCTGCGGACAGGATCTGCTAGGATGTCCTTATTGTGCTTAACTGGAAGCTCGGATGGGCTATGATGCCAGACTCGTGTCAAGCTCAAGTAGGCTATAATGCCGGACTCGTGGGAGACTTAAATCCCTTGATATGATTATGCTATGGAAGTGTTCATGGGAGCATGCACCTTATTTTCTATACATGTTTACTAGTGGCTTGATGCTAGCATATCATGGGTGCATGTTGTTACATGTTCATGATGCTTATGGCTCAGTTCCTCTCTTCCATTTGTGCATGGGTGGGATATATGCTATCATCTATGGTTTGAACCCTGATTCTCCTATTGCCTTTTGTTTTAATATGCTTGTTGGGCTTTGTAGTTCACTTGTACTTACATCATTCCAAGTAGAGGCAAGTCTAAAGAAGAAGGGAAGCCTAGCAAAGTGGGGTCCTATGTGTAGACGTGTACAGAGCTATTCCAGAGAAAGCTTAGCAAAGTGGGAAAAATTGGCATGGTGCCTGTCTGTGGATACTTAGCTTTTGAGGAGGCCTTCTATTCCTTTGTTTTGTAATGCTATGGATGTATGGCCCATTGTATATGTCAGTTCTTGATTTATAGTTTTTTTATATGTATAACCTTGTTGTTGGTTATAAGATACATGTGGTGTTTTCTATTATGACTCTAGCAGGTACCATTACTTTCTAACACTTCTCCCTTGGTTCCCTCGGCTGGGGTTTCTACGGATGAGGTTGTCATATTACAACACTTTAGTTACCTAATTTACAAATTTAGATTAGCAAGAATATGGATAATCAAAGACTGATTTATCCTCATTCTTTCTTATTCATTTTTTTTTTTTTTTTTGTGGTTGGTTATCTTGATCTGCATAGTCGTGCCCTTCATTGTTCCTTTTCTCCTTCCAACAAAAACAAATTAATTAAACTATTTAGCGATTCAGCCAAAGGACTTGCATTAACATATGACTTGAAGCAATCTCTAACCTGATTATAAGAAATCGCGCTTCAGTTCTGGCCAAACTACACTATTACTAAAATTTGTTTTAATACTTTTGGTTTTCCTTAAGCTTCCTAAAATTTGTCCTTGCTTGAGCTTCTTATGGACTGCATCATTTTTCCTCATGCATAAAAGTTAATCTTGAATTTTGCTCCACCCGTCTTCTTCCTTCTTCCTTTTGTCCGTCTGTTTAATCCACTGGACTCCTATCCCAAGCTCACTTCAAACATAAAAGGAAAAACATTAAGGCAAGTTCTTAAACCTCTTTTCTATTTCAGAAAATTTATTCCTTCATTTCTAAATTTTTGTCCTTTATAGTTGGCGCCTAAAAACGGTTATACCGATCACGTATACAATACAACTTGCTATCATATAACTACCTTTCCCCAATTGCTATCAACCTTATTACAATCAAACATTCCAGGTACATGACACATTATAGTAATATAAGATTATTTATTATTAGTCAATGTGCTATGTTTACTAATATTTTTAGTATTTGTTGAAGATTGTTGGAGATTTCTTAGGATTTATTCCTAAATATATCTCCTTTGCTATATAGGTCTCTTCCTATTTCTTAGGATTATTGGAGATTTCTTAGATTCGTTCCCATTTGTATATTTCGTGATCTTCTATATTATTCTCTTTCTTAAGATATTGGGATATGCTCTCCCGATCTCTAATATATATTGTAAAGCAATATTCAGTTCAAGATATAGAAGAATTATTTCTTTCTTCAGTATTGATAATATTAATATTATTGGCATTTGTATATTATAATATCATTTATTATTAACAAATTTCAAAATAATATATTTACTATTTATATCAACAAATATAAATATAAGTAACATTGATTTTGGTTGGGTTAGAAATTCATGTTTCCAATTTGAGAGACAAGGAGAACATTCCCTCCTTACGCAGAAAATAGTGAAAAAACATCTCAGATATTTTCTAATGATCCATATAAAATAGACAAAATGAATATTATGTTTTCTATTTGAAAATTCTTTTCATTTGGACACATTTTCCAGTTCTCTGTTTTCCATGAAAATTTTTCCGAAAAAGATAACCCATTTTCCACAACCAAAAAGCCAGTTCGATGACAACTGCATAGGCTGAAAGCCCAGTGGCATAAAGTAGCATTCAGTTTTGGACTGTAAGTGGGTGTGGAAAATGTAGTCATCTCTAGCATGACAAGCCTAATTCCATATGCATAAGAAAATATATGACATGGGCATGTAGAACCTTGAACTTGCAGTCCGTTGTTCAGCAATAACTTTTCTCCGGCTACGCCTCCAAAATGTAGTTGCAATATTTGGTTCACTATGCGATAAGCTGAGGAAATAACACAAATCACCATTTATCAAATACAAGGAGGACAGGAGAGAGAGAGAGAGAGGCGCACATAAAGAAAGCGGTGAAAGGCTCACCATTTATCAAATATGTTTTTTAGTAAGCAAACTTTTTACAGAAATTAAGATAATTAGGATATACACTTATATTTAAGAAAATAAGAAAAATAATTAGTATAGAATAAACAGATGCCATTCTGAAAAATCATGCTGTCAAAGCAGAATTGTGATGATGAGATCTAACACGACCTCAATTTTCTGTCAATTGAGGTGGAAGAACGAAACATCATATTTCGCAATGAAGGTCCAGCTACATTTGAGGATGCTTCTAATCTATTCCGGTATTGGAGACCCTCATCTTTCTCAGTACTGCAGTTAATGAAATAACAACCATAACTACTGGCTAACTTTTCCCAAAAAAAAAAAAAAAAAATCATCATGACTAGAATTATATAGTCCAAGGTTCAATAACACAAGAAGGAGAAAATGAAAATTCTTATGTTGTCTATAACAGTGATTAAATACTAGATAATATTGTCAAACCTGTCAGTATCAACTCTCTCTGAAACCCCATAAAGAGGACTATTGGGTTCGAGTGGTGAATCACAGGAATCATTTTCTGCAGAATCACTCTCCCCTGCTGCAGAGATGTGGGTCATAAAAATTGCCTTTGTTGACCGAGGTATCAATTGACCAGGAAAACGCATAAGATCGACCAAAAGTTCGGTTGAGTTCAACACAACTATGACCGACATATGCTTATATGATTCCACACATTC